>NC_081411.1:708847451-709153451 GCF_030272615.1 Cryptomeria japonica | reverse complement strand
TGATAATTGAAAATATAAATCTATAATCAACATTTTGTTATGAACATGAATCATATAACCATCGAAAGGTGAATCAATTTATTTATTTCCTTTAGCATACCAAGTCATAGTTGATTTTTAATATGTAATCAATATTTTGTTATGAACATGAAACATATAATCATTGAAGGTGGATCGATTTGTAGATTTCCTTTAGCATACTAAGTCATAGTATTGTTGGAGGAAACTCTGCAAACTTCATCCTAGCCATGAATCAGAGAGATGTGTTTCTCTATGTGGTTAAGTTGATTAATAATGTTGAACTAGAATCCTCTAGTACATGAGATCGAGTAATATATTCTTGTTCACATCATTGTTTTCCTTTAATTGATTATTGAACAAATAGGACTGTGTTCTTGAAATATGTTGCTTCATTTTTTTTATTGCATAAGATTAGACTTTATGATTTTGAGTTAACTCTTTTCTGTAGATTGAAGGATTGGTAGTTAGCCAACTTGATCAATGTAAAGAATCTTGTTTATAATTTAACCTATTAGGAATCATGCTTGAATGCTTAAGTCAATTTCTTACCTAGGAGAGTATAGGGAAGTCTCTTTGAGCTAGTATATACAATACCTATCTAGTAGAGTCTTTTGATGGTTAGTTGGACCCATGTGTTGATGCAAGTATGCATCCTTTTTATGTAAGCCGAGTAAGGGTTGTGGACATGGATAACACTAAACATGCTAGTTATGAAAACCTTGGCCAAGGTAGTGCTGCATATTGCATGCGTCTATTAGTTCATAAGAGTCAGATGCACTACTATCTAGAGAGTCATACAAGTTAGGAGGTATCTTCATTGTATGACTAGTTAGTAAGTGGAGATTATAAACATCGGCCTTAGAGGATCATTGACATTGTTCCATATATTATATGCTTCCTTGTGAAGGGTTGGGCCCTTCCAGTATGAAGTGGCATGAAGAACTTAGGTTTGTGGTTGAATGGAAAAGTCTGTGATGGTGGTATGCATCTCCCTTATGTTTTGAATAAAGTTTTGGCATTGAAAAGATAGAACTATGTAATCTCTTAACTCTCTCTCTCTTTGTATATATATCTACTTTATCTTGCACCAAATGAAAAATTTAGTTAATGTTAAACGATTCATTGATATGATTAGTTACTTTTAGTTATGTTAGTTAATATGATTTCAATTTTAGCTGAACATGTATAAAAATAAGAATTTAATTTCTTTGTTTTAGAAAAGTTTATTATTTTTTCTAACCCTCTTAGGTGCCATTATTGTTCCAAATTAGATCCTTAAATTACATCAAAAATCCTTCAAAAAGAGACAAAATTTGAAGTAGTTTGTGATGTATTTTCCAAGAATAGGCTCCACAACTTGAAGGTAAAAGATGTGATTGTTTTCAAGATTGGAATTCACAATTATGAAGGATGCATATTCTATTATAACCATCCTATATTCTTCATAAGTTAGAATTAAATTTTTAGGAAAGGTTTCAAAATCTTTGGGAGTAATTTTCTTGGTGGTTGTACAATTTTGGAAAGAAATTGAAAATAGAAATATATTGATTGAAAAAATTGTAAGGAATGTTATTCAACATGAGGATAAATGGAGTAAATGGTTACACATTGAATATCACACAAAATTATAGAGCATAGTTATACTTTTCAAAGAATTTTCAAGATGCTTGGGAGAAAGATTCAACATCACACAGGTACAAGATCACCATCTAAAATGTTGTTTGCAATGACTAGATATTTTGTGAATTAAGAAATTGGAGAATCTTATTTTGAATTGCTTGAGGACAAACAATTTTGTGAAGGGGGGACTTGTCAAGTCCCTTTTTCAAAATTTTCAAAAAAATATAACATAGTAAAAATTGTAGGCCCAAATATCCCAAAATATTAACTAAGGATAACATTATAGTTTTAAAAATAATATTAATATAATATTTATTTGTTGTTCAAAATTTTAATTTCTTACAACATACAACATTAAATTAGTAGCTTCTTATTTTGGACTTGGATTTTTAGAAGCATCTTATTTGCTTTGACAATTTGACTAATGGTTTTCGAAAAACTTTCTTGACATCCTTCAACAATTTTGGCAAGTAAAAGTCCCACCATCATGATAATTTCATATCACTTAAAATTTTCATCAAAATATGAAATTCACAATTCCATACTAGAGCAATTTAAGCCATAATGACAACTCAACTAATCGATCTCAATTAATTCATCTAGTTTTCATTTTAAACTTAATGATTGATATATCACAGCTATATTTGTATAGTATGTTCTATTGTCTACTTCTTGATTGTTTACTTGCCTCTTGGAAACATTAGAATTATATTCACTCAAGTCTTCTATGGATAAATGTGAAATAACAACATAGTTGCACCAAGGAGTTTAAACCTCTCTTGGAGTCAATTTGACAATCACTTCACTAGAGGTGGCTTCGAGAACTCTTTTATGATAAGAAGAAAATAACATTTTTTTCCTTTAGAAGAATCTTTTCTTTGCTTATGCATTCAACTTGGGGGTGCAAACATCACATTTTGCTTAGGTGGTGACTATTTCAAGAGTTATTCAAATAGCTTAAAATAAAGGAATGTATAGCATATTGTGGAAGGTTACTCGTAAACATTGTCAATCTATTAAGCAATAAAGTTGAATCTAATTGAAAAGTGAATGATTTGATTGACGATGCATGATTGAATATCTTGGCTTTCCATAATCACAAGATTCTTCATTTTTTTAGAGAAGGCAATAAGTTCATGGACTTGCTTGCCAACCTAGCAATGCAAATTAATGATTTTGCAATCTTGGAGGACATCTCATCACTATGTACTAATGTCATCTAAAGGTTACACATGGATAGAAGTGTCTTTTCAATTTAAGTTTCACTATCATTGGTGCATAACACACATTTTAGATCAATGATGAATCATGGATTATTTTATTTCACTCACCGTGTTTCCAAAACCTACCTCTATCTCTATCCTTTGTATCTAGTGTTAACTACATTTGCAACCAAGCTAACATGAGTGGTAACTTGGTCCAAAATTAACCAAATGATCATGAGAATGTGAAAAAAGATCAAGAAGTTTGGGACATTTTGGAGGTAGGGAATTTTTCTCCTTATATCATGTCTATGTAAGGTTTTGACCTTGCTTTGTCTATGGAGTTTGATGGCTCATGGAAGAAAGATATGATCATAGTGCATGAAAATTCATTCTAGGTCTCGAACAAGATTATCAAACTCATGGTAGGCATCCAAAATGATGGAGTGAACAGACTATACAAAATTGTTACATTCATGAGGATGTCTTGGAGGCTTGCCCAAAAGTTGCTGACATTCCTATGTGCTAGCTCACTCTACAGGGAAGGTAAAAAAGGTTTCATGAATTTTTATTTTCAATGCTTAATCACTTTTGGCATCAAATGAAATACAACATTTATTTCTAGTTGTATACTTCCTTAGAAGAGTCTGTGTTCAAAAGTGTTGGATTTAGAAGATCCCTTCTTCATTAGAGTGTAATAATGTGTCTATTTTAGTGTATCTTTCCCTAACCTTTACCATTAACCCTAAATGTAGAATTGTAAACCCATCCATTCTTATGCAACATACAAGCCCCAAAATCTCCACCAAGGCACCACTTCATCTTCTACTAATTTGGCCCCTACACTAAATTTGAATCACTCCCATTAGGCCTCCACATCTGTCCCAACCATTATGGTTGACCTCCATCAAGGCTACCAAATAAAAATAGAAAGAAGAAAAGGTGAGTTTTTCTAAACCACTCGATTGTAATGCTAAGACCTTAGATGATTTCTATGTGTTAGATAGTGAGTGTTGTGAGGAGTCTTCTAGTTATGATTCTAATTCCTTGATCATTCTAATTCTCTTTACCAAAATGTCCCTTAACAACCATCTCCTCTTTCCCCCAATAGATAGGACTCCACTAAGCAAGACAAAGTGACAATTTTTAAACCAACTCAAACATTAGGTATTCTCTACATTAAATTGCAAGAAGAAATTGAAGAGGTATAAATGGATTTCAACACACATATGGAGCTATCTAAGTGTAAAATGACATAAATCCACTAGGCCAAACACAAAATCTAGGTGTTGGAAAAGTTGACTTTTGAGAAAGACAAAGAATGGCAAAATAAAAAAATTCATAAGAGGACATGGGAACACACTATAGAAATATTTGAAAGCTTTGAGAGATGGAGGCCAGCAGAAAAAAAACTCAAAACATTAAAAAAGGGACCAAGAAACCCCAGGTAGAAGTAGAACTGGTGAAACTAAAACAAAACCAGGAGGTCCTAATGAACAACATAAGAGAGTTGGTTAATTACTACATGAACTCTGTCAAGAACATGACCCTCACTATTCAAGTTTTGTAATAGGAGTTGGAGTACCAAAAGGAGAAGAAGAAGAGGAGAAACATTGTGTTGTTTATGGCTTTGACTAGGCTTCTACATCAAGGTCACAATTTAATAGAAATGTTTGATTGAATTCCCTAATTTCCCCACCTAGGTCAATGTAGCTATTGAGGATTCGAGTTCAAAGGGTGTTTCTTTTGAACAGTTACTAGACATGGTGTAAAAGGAATGACAAGTAGAAAAGAGATTGAAATCCCTTAGTAATAGTAAATTTTTTGGTTGGTCCCTCAATGGTTCTCCCTATATTTTTTTGTTTGTTTGTTCTTTCATGAAGACTCTTAACTCTTTGTATTTTGATTAATATCACTCTTAGTGAGATTAGTCTTGTTTGCCTTTACGGAATTTGTGCAATGGGTTTGGGCTCTCTCCTATGCTAATCGAATAAAAACTTAGCATTCTAAAATAAACAAGCACAATATAATAATAAAAGAGATCATCCCAAAGAAAAAAAATTAAAATCATTAACAAAGTGGCATTTTTATGCAAATCGAAGGAAAAACAATTGGAATGCACCACTTACAAATATTGGGGTCATTGTAGGGAATCTTTTATATACAGAGGTAATCATTGTGCAAGGGATTGACATAAAAGATGTGGTACATCTAAAGAACACTAACATCATAAGTGTTATTTTGTGTCATAGTAAGCAATTAACAAACCCAACATCAAAATGTGCTAATTAAAGTGTATGATATTCTTCTTGGTAGCACAATATCTATTCTCATAAATACTAGATTTTGAAACAAATTATTCTACCAAAATTATTAAGTAGAATGTTTGTGCAGGCAAGGAATATAAAATCATCATGCATAATTTAATAGAATTTTGGATTTTAAAAATAAAATAAATTTATATGGTGCACCCTTGGAAGATTATGAAGTAATGATTGAAATGAATTGGTTAACCAAATAAGAGATTAGTGTAGATTTATTTAACAATGTGATGGAATTCATAGATGATAGAAGATATAGAGTCAAAATTCGTGGCAAATCTAAACATATAACTATTGGAATAATATCTCTATTGGAATAATATCTGCATTATGCTTGTTGGAATAACTTTGAACTTGCAAGATCTAGATAGAAAATTTATCATTGGTTGACTTGATGGTAAGCTATTCTTGTCATAATTTTCATACCTATAAACTTTATATGCTACTAACCCATCAACACCTACAAAGTGAGGTGAAATAATTTTTGTTGGCATTTTGTACATAGTAGGAAGGTGAATGTACAAACTATTTTTAGTGAGGGATCAAAATTTTATAGACTTCTCAATGGTTTATTTTTATTTTATAAGATATAATTAGATTCTTGGAAATTATTCTATAGAAGAATAGAAATTATGATATAAAATATAGTCAAGAAATATTATTTTTAAAAATCAAGACAACTGAGCAATAAGTTATGAATAAGTGATCTAATGTCATATTCCTATCATGTAATTTTAATGGTTGAAGTTGAAAAGGTATCTTTGTTTGTTAATAATTTTATTAAATAATGTAAAATGATGTGAGATGTGAAGTCTTTTAAATACCTCAAGCATTGCTATTTCTATGAGAAATCAAAGTCATTGTGAGTGTAAATTATAATTATATAGTTAAATTATCTAAAATATAAATAAAATTAATATATAACTATTTGCCTATCATTTAATTAGATTGAGTTACATCTCATGAAATAAGTAACCATTTTGTAAGCTTGCTTTTTAGTTATAGTTGATTTTTAAAGTTGTCTTCAATTTTAACTTTGGAGTCAAATTGTTTGGGATACCCTTTGTATGGATATGCAATTGTTCATTTAAGCTTCAAAGGAAATAACTAGGAAGAATTGTTATGTTAACTTATGCAAATCTCCCCATTTTTTATTGAAATTAGTTTGAATTAAATGTTCATTTTTATTTTTTATTCAATTAAATAATACTTGAACTTTTATTTATATTGCATCATAGTTTTGTGTTTAATTATCTTTGGTTCTTTAGGGACACTAAATTAATTATTATTTCAATGAGATCTAATAATGGATACCATGATGGACACAATACATTGAATGAAAAAAGAAAAAAAATGATCATTTAGAGAGAGATGGAAAAAAAAGGCACTAAAATGTGAGTAGAATTCCTATAGACATAGATTAATAATTTTTATACATAAAAAATATAACTTGTTTGTGTCCTTCTAATAACTCTATTATTAGGTGTGTTTTGTGGGTAAATATATACCCATAATATGCTTACCTAGCTACATTCATCAAGATGGTGAACAAAACGGGGACCAAAAGTGGCTATTATTTTTTTTGAAATCATCTAAACCTAAACTTAAAGGAGCAATTTGAGACTCGTGAACTTAAAAATTGAAGATACCAAAAGAACAAGAATTGTAGTTTTCTTGATCTAATTTCTAAACTACTAAAGTTTTTCAAAAATTGATAAGATTAAGAGGGTCAATTCCTTTCCACATACAAAAGTGTTCCTATTTTTTTAGCGAAACATAACATAATGTCTGGTGTTTGCATCAAAAAATGTATTGTTATATTGATTTTTTTTAAAACCCTTTGGTAGAAAGATAGTTAAGAGTGAGTACCATATGTTTTTTTTTGTAACTTTTTGTTCAAGTTTATTTTTTAATGATTTTTTTTTAAGTAGATACATCCTAAAAATTAGATACCTATTCATGTGAGTCATATAGCTTGCACTAAAATAAACAAAAATATAATTTATCTTTCAAAACTATAAAGAATGAAGTGTAGAACAATAATATATAATTTATTTATAATTTGGATAAGTAGGTCAAAAGTTATTAAAAAATAGTATGCATTTCTCTCAGAAGTATAAAAACAATAATATATAATTTATTTATAATTTCACAATCACTTCACTAGAGGTGGCTTCCAGAACTCTTTTATGGTTGACCTCACCATCAAGTAGGAATGACTTACATCATACATATCAATGCGCTGGTTTCTCTCACACGCCAACCATTATTGAATCTGTCAAAATTTGGATGCGCCCCGAACTTCAACCGACTTCTTGATTGTTTACTTGCCTCTTGGAAACATTAGAATTATATTCACTCAAGTCTTCTATGGATAAATGTGAAATAACAACATAGTTGCACCAAGGAGTTTAAACCTCTCTTGGTGTCAATTGGACAATCACTTCACTAGAGGTGGCTTCGAGAACTCTTTTATGATAAGAAGAAAATAATATTTTTTTCCTTTAGAAGAATCTTTTCTTTGCTTATGCATTCAACTTTGGGGTGCGCACATCACATTTTGCTAAGGTGGTGACTATTTCAAGAGTTATTCAAATAGCTCAAAATAAAGGAATGTGCAACATATTGTGTAAGGAAACTCATCAGCATTGTCAATCTATTAAGCAATAAAGTTGAATCTAATTGAAAAGTGAATGATTTGATTGACGATGCATGATCGAATATCTTGGCTTTCTATAATCACAAGGTTCTTCATATTTTCAGAGAAGGCAATAAGTTCATGGACTTGCTTGCCAACCTAGCAACGCAAATTAATGATTTTGCAATCTTGGAGGACATCTCATCATTATGTACTAATGTCATCTAAAGGTTACACATGGATAGAAGTGTCTTTTCAATTTAATTTTCACTATCATTGGTGCATAACACACATTTTAGATCAATGATGAATCATGGATTAATTTATTTCACTCACCGTGTTTCCAAAACCTACCTCTATCTCTATCCTTTGTCTCTAGTGTTAGGTATTTTTCTCTACATTTGCAACCAAGCTAACATGGGTGGTAACTTGGTCCAAAATTAACCAAATGAGCATGAGAATGTGAAAAAAGATCAAGAAGTTTGAGACATTTTGGAGGTAAAATTTTTTTCTCCTTATATCATATCTATGTAAGGTTTTCACCTTGATTTGTCTATGGAGTTTGATGGCTCATTGAAGAAAGATATGATCATAGTGCATGAAAATTCACTCTAGGTCTCGAACAAGGTTATCAAACTCATGGTAGGCATCCAAAATGATGGAGTGTGCTTTCCCAAAAAAATGAAAGGTGATTACAAGGAGGCTATGCAAACAATTCCTAAAATGGTGATAAAGTGAATATACTATAAAAAATTGTTACATTCATGAGGATGTCTTGGAGGCTTGCCCAAAAGTTTTTGAGATTCCTATGTGCTAGCTCACCCTACAGGGAAGGTAAAAATGGTTTCATGAATTTCTATTTTCAATGCTTAATCACTTTTGGCATCAAATGAAATATAAAATTTATTTCTAGTTGTATACTTCCTTAGAAGAGTCCATGTTCAAAAGTGTCGGATCTAGAAGATCCCTTCTTCATTAGAGTTTAATAATGTGTCTATTTTAGTGTATCTTTCCCTAACCTTGGCCATTAACCCTAAACGTGGAATTGTAAACCCATCCATTCTTATGCAACATACAAGCCCCAAACTCTCCACCCCAGGTACCACTTCATCTTCTACTAATTTGGCCCCTGAACTAAATTTGAATCACTCCCATTAGGCCTCCACATTTGTCCCAACCATTATGGTTGACCTACATCAAGGCTACAAAATAAAAATAGAAATAAAAAAAGGTGAGTTTTTCTAAACTACTCAGTTGTTATGCTATGCCCTTAGATTATTTCTATGTGTTAGATAGTGAGTTTTGTGAGGAGTCTTCTAGTTATGATTCTAATACCTTGATCATTCTAATTCTCTTAACCAAAATGTCCCTTAACAACCATCTCCTCTTTCCCCAAATAGATATGACTCCACTAAGCAAGACAAGGTGACAATTTTTAAACCAACTCAAACATTAGGTATTCACTACATTAAATTGCAAGAAGAAATTGAAGAGGTATAAAGGGATTTCAACACTCATATGGAGCTATCTAAGTGTAAAAGACATAAATCCACTAGGCCAAACACAAAATCTAGGTGTTGGAGAAGTTGACTTTTGAGAAAGCCAAAGAATGGCAAAATAAAGAAATTCATAAGAGGACATGGGAACACACTATTGAAATGGTTTAAACCTTTGAGAGATGGAGGGAAGTAGAAAAGAAAATTCAAAACATTAAAAAGGGGACCAAGAAACCCCAGCTAGAAGTAGAACTGGTGAAACTAAAACAAAACCAGGAGGTCCTAATGAACAACATAAGAGAGTTGATTAATTACTACATGAGCTCTGCCAAGAACATGACCCTCACCATTCAAGTTTTGCAATAGGAGTTGGAGTGCCAAAAGGAGAAGAGTGACCGGATATAGCTATTGAGGATTTAGGTTCAAAGGTTGTTTCTTTCGAAGAGTGACTAGGCTCCTACATCAAGGTCAATGTGACTAGGCTTCGACTAGGCTCCTACATCAAGGTCACAAAAAATAGAAATGTTGGATTGAATTCCCTAATTTCCCCACCCAGGTCAATGTAGCTATTGAGGATTTAGGTTCAAAGGTTGTTTCTTTCGAAGAGTGACCGGATATGGTGTAAAAGGAATGACAAGTAGAAAAGAGATTGAAATCCCTTAGTGATAGTAATTTTTCTGGTTGGTCCCATAATGTCTCTCCCTATATTTTTTTGTTTGTTTGTGATGAACTTATAAGGCACTGAGAGGGGGGGGGGTGAACTAGTGCAAGTAAAAAATAATATAAATCTAATTATCAATTTCACAAAAGTAAAACTCAATAGGCATCTAAGAAATAACACCAAGTATGCAATCACCACATAAAGCATAAACCACATGACAGAAGAGTTTATACATGGAAAACCCAAATGGGAAAAGCCATGTTCGGAGTTAGTACCCACAAGATCCACTATCTGCAGTATAGAGATCTGACCGATTAAGGTCTACAACACTCGGTTAGGGGCACACCCTATTAGAAGTGTCTAAGCCCAGTTAAGAGCTTTACAAAATGCCTGTGAGGACTAGCCTTGTTAGGAGATACCCAAGTTACTGGGATTTGCAAACACAAGTTAATGTGTCACCTAGTTAGAGGATTTAATGATCAGACCTATTAGGAGTGACCTTGTAAGAGGATTTTCTTGCTGTAACTATTAGGGAAACAACAAGTACAAATGATCTCAGTATGACACCTTCAATGTCTGATAAGATCCGCTTCAGAACATTACAACATCATAGAGAATCCATCTCTCAACTCCTCTGATCATCACACTATCAAAAATACAAAATTCGCTAATGATCTTTTACACTATCAAGCTCATACACCTATATTCTTTCCTACCTCGTCACACATTTAAAATCATCATAAGGTTGGCTAGAACCTTGTTACAATTTCCTAGCTTCAATATATCTAGATAATCTTGCATCGTACGCTTTAGTTATGTCGGCCATCGACATAATAAATCCAATTTTGTGTCGTTTTACCAATCTAAGTGATTTTCATCACTGTCGTTCAAGTCTTCATCAAGTAATCTGTTCAGTCAAACCAATCTCGTTCACCTGATTGAATTAACAGATGCAGTCACAAACATATCTTCATCTGATAGTCTTCAATACTATTGCAAAACCGCATCATCTCATTCTTCTTGCTTTTTACATACCTGTTGTGGGAATGTAACACTATTAGTCTTTTACCAATTGAAGTCCTAATTATCAGTTCTGATAAAAACTATCTTTGCTAACTGGTTAAGCCTTGCTGGTTGAACTATAGGACTTAGATGACTTAAAGAAACATAGTTGCCATCAATGACAACATACAAAATAGTCATCATACACAAATCTAATCTCTATAATGAACAAACATAAATTAGTTGCATCAAGGAAACACACATTACTGATTTAGTTCAAATTATCAAATGCCAACATTCTCCCCCTTTGGCATTGATGGCAACACTTAGGAAATTTTTTTCAACCAAGTGTACACAACAAAAATTGACTTCATGACATACACTCCCCCTTAGCAATTGCATGTTGTTACAAAAATAAAATTACTACCCCCCCTTAGCAGTACAAACAAAAGTTTGACTCTTAGACTTAAACGAATTCTTCTCCCACTTTGACAATAATGCCAAATAAAGAAGTAGAATACATACATTACATCAAAATTTGTCATCAAAACTATATGTATATATAGAGATAAAAGTTTTAAGGTCTTTACGATGCAATTCTTAAGAAAACATCATTGAAATGAAACTTCATTTGTTTTAAATCATTGTCCCAAATTTCAAACAGTGTCTCGGTAATCTCAACATGTGTCATTAGCTATGCTCCGAACTCCTCCATAGTATCAATTGTACTCATCTTTGGAGTAGCTAAAATTTCTCCTGACTTTGTGAATTCTCTTTGAAGAATATCTACTTTGGGAGGTAGTTGAGTCTAGAGTTCTTTCAGTGATCTGACCCATTTTATTCGCTCATGTTCATATAGCTCTAACTGGTGATGTAAATCAACAACCTTTTTACTAAAAGTGATTACTGAGTCATGTACTAGTGTGAATGTTTCACTTAGCTATTGTAAATCCTTCTCAGTATCAACTCTCTTCTTTCTCAAGTCAGCACAAAATAGTGAAAATTGGGAGATAGTGGCAAAAATCTTACAACTGGTTTCCAATCTGGTCTTCAACAAGTCTTTATTCATTGTTAGGGTTACTTTGCCTTTATCCATTTCAACCATTAACTGTTCTCCCCTTTTGTTCATGTAATCCTTTTCAACAGAAATATATGTAGCTTCTTCAAGGGTTTTAAGTTGTTCATCGACACCAACAACTAACTATCCAAGTTTGGCAATAGGGATAGCCAAATGTTTTGTATCAGTCTCCAGTAGGAGACTTGACAAAATATCAACAATGGTTCTTATAGTTTCTGCTTCTCTTTGATGTTCCTTCATTTTTTTCTTTTGTGCACGGGATTGCATTACAGCAACAATCTCCATTAACTTAGAAGAACTCAAATTGTCCATATCAATAGGAGCTTTAATTCTCACGGAGTTAGCATCATCACCATCAAATATTATTTTATTCAGTTTGGATTTAGGAGGAACCTTAGGAGTTGTCTTTATTTTTTATGTTCTCCTCTCCTCTTCCACCTTCTCTTTTTTCTTCTCTTCCTCTTTATCTTTTTTTGTCTTCTTTTCATTAGAGGTGTCCTTGACCGGTTGCGGATTTTCAACAATTTGTTCTTTCACCCGTGCTTCCTCTTCCTTATAAAATTTATCCTTCTAATTATCCTCAGTAGAAACATTTACATTTGCATCTACACTTATATTGACTGGTGCAGTCTAAGTCTCTGTTGACTGTGCATTCACTGGTTGCTCAATTGAGCACTTGTCTTCTGCTTTATTGTCATCTTTTTTTTCTTCCTGTTCCTACCGAGTTTCAAACATTTGTACATCAATTTCAAAAACATCTATATTGTTGGTAGTGTTAGCAACATTGTTAGCATTACCGGTATCATCATCTGGTATATCTATCGATTCAGTATCAATAGGATCATCTTGCATATACTTATTGTCTGGTACAAAATCTATGATAATTACACCTTCAGGAAGTTCTTCTGACTTTGGCTTCACAGGGGTATGATCCTTAATTTCTTTATCTTTTTCCTCTTCTTCATCAAGGATGAGACCTAAAGTATTTTTCATCAAAATCTCAGTCTCCTCTTGAACTGATTCAGTCTCTCCAATAAGCATTCTTGTTAATATTTTCTTTGATCTGAACAATGCTTTTGTATTAACCTTTATCTATTCAATTTCCTCTTCAGTTGCTTTTGGTTGCAAGTGTTTTAGTGTATAATCAATAAATTCTTTATCTAGGTTGATTTCCACTTGCCACCTTGCATCAACCAAATTGTATAAACAATCTGGAATTTGCCCTTGTAATTCAATGAGGGCTCTACTAAACTTATTCATACTAAATATAATTGCATCTTCAATTTCTCTTTGTTGGCTTTCAGACAAATGAGTAAACAATATGTTTAATCTCTTATATACTCCATAAATATTTATAATTTTGACCATCCTAATGAAAGATTCTTCAAGTGTCAAAAGTTTCTTAGATGCTTTACCTTTACCAGTAGTCTTTTGCTTCATAGAACTTTCCCTTAGTGCTCTCTTATCTTCTTCTGATTCTATATTCTCTACATTTGTCACCGGTTTATGAGCCTTTTCCTTCTTTCTTTGACCGGTTTGGGTAGGCACAAGAGGAGGTTCAACAAGCTTACCTTTCCTCCAAAATTATATTTTATAGGGTTTACCTCATTGGGATTCAGGAGAGTTTACCTTTGTTTCTTCTACCTTCTTCTTTTCTGCTGCTTTGGCTGCTCTTGTCTTACCAGTGGAGGTACCGGCTGGTACACTAGAAGTTCCACCTTTCTTGGCCTCATGTTTGGCTCTTGCTACTGCTATCTATTCCTTAGTGAATCTAGCCTATTCAGCAAAAGCATCCACCTCTTTCCTCACTTTCTTTGCTATTACCGATTGCTGCAATTTAGAGTGTATTTGAAGTAGTTTCTCCTTATAGGTTCCAAACCTTTCAGCGGTAGTATTGACCAGTTGATCTAGCAAATGATTAACATAAGAAATGAGTAGATATTTGTCTACTTCATATCTCATGGGCATTACCCATGTGGTCCTGGGAATCACAACCTCCATCATGCATGTATCCATGTTTATCATAAAACAAATGGAATTCTTATACCGTTTGACTACTTTTGCCAGTATGCGTTCCTTAGCATCCATTTTCTTTTGAAATTTCTTAAAATAACTCCATGACATATCATTGAACTTGTCTTTCAACATCCCAATATTTTTCTTCATTTGTAGTAGGGAAGTGGAACCAATTATCCACTGAACATCTCCAATACTGGGGAAAACGTTTTGAAAATAGAAAAACAATCCCAAAATTAGTTGTCCAAATTTAAATCTTAGCTTCTTATCCTTCTTCACAACTTCCAAATTTTGCATTAATTGGCTCTGTAATGCTTCTGCAAGATCATAGTCCACGTTCTCCTTTACCATTTGGTTTGCAATGTGTATTGCTTCTACCAGTATACTATTCATTCTGCTTGAATAGAAGATTCTATAACTAATTATCATTGATGCAAATTTAACTACAAGATCATTAATATCATTCACAGTCATGGCTCTTCTATCCCATCTAGATCCTGTTAGCTTCTCAACATCATTTTTAGGTATTGACCTCAGCAATGGCACTTCACCAGTTGAACAAAATCTAGTTACTGCATGAATTGCTTCCTTTGTTATCTTATGAGGTCTATCCAACCACATGAATTGATCATGAATCCAGCTTAAAACAAATCTTACCAACTCATCATCATAGTCATTAATGAAATTGATCACATGATGAAACCCTTTGTTAGTGATGCTTCTAAATTGTTCTTTCAATATCCCTTTCTCATCACATAAAGATTTGTACTGATTAAAAATAGAAATCACACCCATGTCCTCAAGTTTGCAATGATAAAAGGATCTTACATCTTCTACATGTAAAACGTGATTCGGTACACCAGATAGGACACTGACAGGGTCTATTTCCTCATACTTATATGGGTATCTTTTGAATTCTTGTCTTGCCCTCTCGTTCACATCGACAAGGTGAGGTGTATCCATTTCAAATATATAAATCACCAAGAAAAGAATAGGAATTCTCAAATAAATACCTTTTTTGCTTCGGTACTAGGGTTTCCAACTGTAAAAAAGTTTCAATACTCGATCACCAATTCAAACTTCACTTCGATCACTTTAGATTGTTGGTAAATGGTTTGAATGCTGCTAGCAATAAATTTTCTCTACTCTGATCGCTTCCCAAATGCTCTCAAGATTGCAATGTGTCAAATAAAATTAAAAAGCTCATTTTATTTTCTTTCAAACTACTACATTAAATGCTTTAACCGACAAAACCCTAAAATGCCTTAAAACACTCTTAAGCATATTACCGGTTGCAAAAACTATATGTTATTTACCGGTTATTATTCAAAAGCACATCAAAACATCAAAATGTATCAGAACATGTAGATTTAACTTACACTACATCATCCAGGGGTTCATCTCAAGATTTGACAATAAGCTCACCCCAAGTTGTAGAAACAACTTAGTTTACCAATGATGGATTATCCGCATTAGGTGAAGAATCTGATTCCTCAGATGATTTGTCATCACTCTTCTTCTTATAGGTTGTATTCATCTCAGCTCTGGTTTCTTCAATATCAACTTTCTGCTTTCATTTTTGATTTGCATGATGATTCACTAGTTGGTTCTTCTGTGTTCTACAAAACTTGGCAATGTGTCCCGGTTTGTTACAATGATAACATGCCATTCAAGATGCTCTCCAAGGTCCTGCATTGCCTCTACCTATTCTTCTTCTATATTTCATTACCACATGTCAAAAATTGTTGTAGATTGAACAAATCACATTGACTCTCTTCTCCATCTCATAAGGTCTAGATGGGTTAACATAGGGTCTTTTCCAATGTGTTCCTCCGATCATTGAAATTTCTTCTCCAATCACCAACAGATCTTGGATTCAAATGAGGTGTTGGATAATTAGCATCATACCTGTATTCAATAGATCTATTCCCATACATCTTGCATGTATAATAGTAACCTTCAAGTTTCCTAGGCACATATCTAGTATTAGCATTAGATCTGCTTCTACAAACATTAGTAGTATGTCTTGGTTTATGACAGTTAAAACAAACAAGTTTGTAAGCCTTCTTATCGGTAGGATTTTGAGCCTTAGGAGTTGTTTTACCTTCATGCATGTTGCTCTTTGTACCTGAACGTTCACCCTTCTCAAATGTATTGTATCCCAACCCAGATGTATCACCTTTCATCCTCTGAGATTGGATCTGTTCATCCAGCGTAGAGGAACTCTTGTTGAATTTATCAAGCTTCTCATTAGCCTCAGCAAGGTCCTTTATAAGACCTTTATTTCTTTTCATGAGGGTCTCTCTAAGAGACATTGCCATTTCAAGATCTGACTGTAATGCTTCTTTTTCTTCTTCCTCCTCATGCTAATGTTCATACAAAGTTGCATTCTCTTGCTTAATCTTAAATATTCCATGCTCTTTATCTTGGATCTGATCCTCGGCCTTTCTTCTAACTTCAAGTTTCTCACTCATCCAGATTGTAAGTGCTTCCAGCTTTATTCTCAAATTAGTCTTCTCACCATTTAGCTTTTGCACTTCTTCAACCAGTGCATCAATGTTTGCCTCATCTGAAGAACTTCTATCAGAGATCTCCAACAATTGTTAGGTCAATTATTTCCTTTTAGCTAGTGATGTCTTGTACTTGCCTCTTAGTGTTTCTAGCTCTTCTTTGGTTTCAACAAGTTCCCTAGCCATTTATTTGTAACTCATTCTTTCACCCATATTTTCCTTAGGATTAGAGATCCCTTCCAAGTGGTTAAGCCTTAAGGAAGTCAGGCTCTGATACCAATTGATGAAATTATAAGGAACTGAGAGGGGGGTGAATCAGTGCAAGTAAAAACAATACAAATCTGATTATCAATTTCACCAACTTAAAACTCAATACGCATGCAAGAAATAAAACCAAGTATGCAATCACCAAATAAAGCATAAACCACATGACACAAGAGTTTATATGTGGAAAAACCAAATGGGAAAAACCATGGCGGGAGTTGGTACTCACAAGATCCACTATCTAAAGTACAGAGATCCAACCGGTTAAGGTCTACAACACCCAGTTAGGGGCACACCCTATTAGAAGTGTCTAATCCCAGTTAAGAGCTTTACAAAAGGCCTATGAGGACCAGCCCTGTTAAGAGCTACCCAAGTTACTGGGATTTGCAAACACAAGTTAATGTATCACCTAGCTAGAGGATTTAATGATCAGACTTGTTAGGATTTGACGACACCCTTTTAGGAGTGACCTTGTAAGAGGATTTTCTTGCTACAATTGTTAGGGAGATAACAAGTACAAATGATCTCAGTATAACACCTTCAGTGTCTGATAACATCCACTTTAGAACATTACAACATCACATAGACTTCATCTCTCAACTCCTTTGATCATCACACTATCAAAAATACAAAATTCGCTAATGATCTTTCACACTATCAAGCTCATACACCTATATTCTTTCATACCTCATCACACATTTAAAATCATCATAAGGTCAACTAGAACCTTGTTATAACTCCCTAGGTTCAATGCATCTAGACAATATTGCATTGTACACTTTAGTTATGTCAGCCACCGACATAAAAAATCCAATTCAGTGTCGTTTTATCGATCTAAGTGATTTTCATCACTACCAGTTAAGTCTTCATCAGCTAATCTATTCAGTCAAACAAATCTCATTCACCAGATTGAATCAGCACATGCGGTCACAAACATATCTTCATTTGATAGTCTTTAATGTTGCTACAAAACCACATCATTGCATTCTTCATGATTTTCACGTACCGGTTGTCAAAATGTAACACTGTTAGTCTTTTACCACTTGAAGTCCTAATTACCAGTTTTGATAAAAACTGTCTCTACTAAATGGTTAAGCCTTGCCGATTGAACTATAGGACTTGGATGACTTAATTAAATATAGTTGCCATCAATGACAACATACAAAATAGTCATCATAGATAAATCTAATCTCTATAATCAACAGACACAAACCAGTTGCATCAATCAAACACACATTACCGATTTAGTTCAAATGATCAAATGCCAACAGTTTGCTATGTTATGAAGACTCTTAACTCTTCGTGTTTTGATTAATATCACTCCTAGTGAGATTTGTCTTGTTTCTCTTTACAGAAGTTGTGTAATGCGTTTGGGATCTTTACTATGCTAATTGAATCAAAACTTAGCATTCTAAAATGAAGAGGCACAATAAAATATTAAAAGAGATCATCCCAAATTAAAAAAATAAAAATCAGTAACAAAGTGTCATTTTTATGCAAATAGAAGCAGAAACAATTGCAATGCACCACTTACAAATATTGGGGTCATTGTAGGGAATGTTTTATATATAGAGGTAACCATTGTGCAAGAGATTGACTTAAAAGATGTGGTACACATAAAGAACAATAACATCATTAGTGTTAGTTTTGAGTCATAGTAAGGAATCAACAAATCCAACATCAAAATGTGCTAATTAAAGTGTATGATATGCTTCTTGGTAGCAAAATATCTATTCTCATATATACTAAATTTTGAAACTAATTATTCTACCAAAATTATTAAGTAGAATGTTTGTGCAAGCAAAGAATATAAAATCATCATAGATAATTTAAAATAATTTTGGAGTTTGAAAATAAAATAAATTTATATGGTGCACCCCTAGAAGATTATTATGTAATGATTCAAATAAATTGGTTAACCAACTAAGGGATTAGTTTATATTTCTATAACAATGTGATGAAATGGATAGATGATAGAAGGTATAGAGTCAAAATTCATGGAAATTCAAAACCTATAACTATTGGAATAATATATGCATTATGCTTGTTGGAAGAACTTTGAACTTGGAGGATCTAGACATAATTTTTATCATTGGTTGACTTGATGGTAAGCTATTCTTGTCATAATTCTCATACCTATAAACTTTATATGCTCCTCACTAATCAACACCTACAAAGTGAGGTGAAATAATTTTTCTTAGCCTTTTGTACATAGTAGGAAGGTGAAAGTACAAACTATTTTTACCAAGGGATCAAAATTTGATAGACTTCTCAATGGCTTATTTTTATTTTGTAAGATATAATTAGATTCCTTGAAATTATTCTATAGAAGAATAGAAATTATGATATAAAATATAGTCAATAAATATTATTTTTTTAAAGCAAGACAACTGGGCAATAAGTTATGAATAAGTGATTTAATGTCATATTCCTATCATGTAATTTTAATGGTTGAAGTTGAAAAGGTCTCTTTGTTTGTTAATAATTTTATTAAATAATGTAGAGTGAAGTGAGATGTGAAGTCTTATAGATACCTCAAGCATTGCTATTTCTATGAGAAATCAAAGTCAGTATGAGTGTTACAAATTAGAATTATATAGTTTTATCTAAAATATAAATAAAATGAATATATAACTATTTGACCATCATTTAATTAGCTTGAGTTACATGTCACGAAATAAGTAACCATTTTGCAAGATTGGTTTTTAGTTATTAGTTGAGTTTTAAAGTTGTCTTCAATTTTAACTTTGGAGTCAAATTGTTTGGGATACCCCTAGTATGGATATGCAATTGTTCATTTAGCTTCAAAGAAAATAACTAGGAAGAATTGTTATGTTAACTTCTACAAATATCCTCATTTTTTATTGAAATTAGTTTGAATTAAATATCTATTTTTTTTTTTATTCAATTAAATAAGACTTAAACTTGTTGGCTTGATGATGATTTTTGTAATGGATGACTTTATGTGTTATCATTGATGGCACATATATACACACACATATGTTTACATTGTCATAGTCATCTTAGTTAAGAAAAACTGGTACTACTCCTAAGTCTTAGTATTGCAAATTGGTATCATTTGTATAGAAAAATCCAACTTGTTTGAAGGTGTCTAACCGGTATATGTAGACAACTGATATATGCAGGAATGATAATTGGTTTTCATCATTTTCATTGACACTAGTTTGGAGATGCTGTAGAGATCAACAAGGAGACAAATGGAGGACAATCAATCTATGAGTTGGAAGAGGTTAACACTCAATCGATATCAACATTCCAACTGGTTTCACTATTTGTGTGTTGAGTTATCACCGGTCATGATGATTTATCTCTAACCGACAAATTTCGCAGTAATATGTGATGTGTTATGTAAGATTGTCTAGATACACAGAACCTAGGAAATTGTGATGAGGTCCTTGACCCAACATGAAATCTAATGTCTATAAAATGACATTGTGATGAACTATTTTAAGGATGCAAGATACAAGTCATGAATTGATGCAATTTATTGAAGGAGTTGCAGAGTATGTAAATGATGTAGTATTAAGTGAGAAAAAGAGGATCTATACAAGCAAGATGTGTTATTTCTAGATCATACCACCTATTGTTTTCTTATCACTACAACAGTTAAGTCCCCTAACCGGGTAAGCTCTAACAAGCTTCATTGTACAAATCCTCTAACCAGGTGATCAATTATTTTGGGTTTGAAATCCTCTAACGAGGTTGCTCCTAACAGGGTACTACCTTTAACCAGGTATAGCTCCTAACAAGGCTTTGGGATCTTTAACAGGATTCTCTCCTAGCAGAGCACTTTGTAGACCTTAACTAGTCAGTTACCTATTTCTATAGATAGTTAACTTATGAGTCCCATCTCACCATGATTTTTCCCAGTTGGGTTTTCCACGTATAAACACTTGTGTAATGGTGGATATTTTACTTGTTGTGGATGCTTTAATAACACTTTGGATTGCATGCATAGTTTTAAGTAAACTGGTTAATTATTTTTTCTGGTCTATGTTTAAAGTGGTATTGTTTTTTCTATCACTAATTCACCCCCCCCTCTCAGTGATTTATAAGTCTATCAATTGATATCAAAGCCAAACTTCCTTAAGGCTTAATCGCTTGGAAGGAAACCCTAAAGCTATTATGGGGGATATGAGTTATAGAGAGATGGCTAGAGTGCTTGATGCAACCAAGGAAGAGATTGAAACCTTGAGAGGCAGATTTAAAGCTTCACAAGTTAAGAAGAGAGATTTGACTGAGCAACTATTGGAGATCTCTAACAATAGTTATTCAGATGAGGCCAACATTGATGCACTAGCTGAAGAAGTGGAAAAACTAAATGGTGAAAAGCTAAATCTAAGGAGAGAACTTGAAGCCCTAACAATCTGCATGAACCAAGAACTTGAAGCAAGAAGGGCAACTGAGGACCTAATCAAAGAGAGAGATCATGAGATTTCTAAGATCAAACAGGAGAATGCAGCTCTGCATGAACATTGGAATGAGTAGAAGGAAGAGAAAGAAGCATTGCAATTAGATCTTGAAATTGCAATGTCTCTAAAAGGGACTCTGACTAAGAATAATGAAGATCTTACAAAAGAGCTTACTGAGGCTAATGGGAAACTTGAAAAAATCAATAAGAGTTCTTCTATGCTAGATGAGCAGATCTAATCTCAGAGGATGAAAGGTGACACATCTGGACTAGGTTTCAATGCATCTGAGAAAGGAGAAACTTTCGGTACCAAGATCAACATGCACAAAGTTGAAACTGCTCCTAAGGCTAACTAGCCTACCAATAAGAAAGCTTTCAAAACTGTTTTCTTTATCTGTCACAAACCTAGATATATTTCTAATGTGTGTAGAAACAAATCTGATGAGAACATAGGCTATAATGCTAATGATAGATATGTGTCTAGAATATTTGAAGGTAATTGTTACACATGCAACATGTATGGACATAGATCAGTTGAATGCAAATATAGAGCGAACAATCTAGTACCTCACATGAATCCAAGACCTATCAGTGACTAGAGAAGGACCTATGACAACTAGAGAAACATGAACTGGCAAAAACCCTATGTCAACCGGTTTAGCCCATATGAGATGGAGAAGGTAACAAATGTGATTTGCACAATTTGCAATAACTATGGACATGTGGCAATGAACTACAAAAGGAGAACTGGAAGAGGTAATGTAGGACCTTGGAGAGCATCTGGGATGGCCTGCTATCATTGTCACAAACTGGGACACATGGAAAAGTTCTGGAGAACTAGAAAGAACAAACCAATTAACCAATCTGAATATTAGAAAGGTAAGAAGTGTTGGTATTTTGGTATGGTTTTGTCATTGATGTCAACACCTTCTAAATACACCTACTTTGGAGATCCAGCAACATTCACCAACAAATAGTAAACTCTGCAAACAGTTACCAGTATATGGTTAATTGATAGGATATAATGTTCATCGGTACCTGCATTGACATGGAAGACACTTGGTAATGTCAAAGACATCATGTGGACACTTTACTTTGAAGTAATAATCATTGGTATATTCTCATTTGCATATTTGCTTTTACCGACAAATAGGTCCAAGTTATCTAGGGTTACACCGGCAAGTTTATCTTTTCCAGATCAGCATGGCATGCTATGGAGATGATTTATTATTGTTGTAAATGCATTAAGCCGACATGTTCAATCGGTTATTGCATCGGATATTGTATTATTTGTAAAATGTTTTTATTGTAATATCTTGTAGAGCCAACCTACTAAAATTAGTCTTAGGGTATGGTATAAATGTAAGATCTTATTATTAAAATCAAGTGTGGAATGCGAAAAAGATTTAAGGAAGGGTATATGCGAGATCAAGTAGGGATATACATGAAGACATCATTTGAAGGTGAAGTTAGGTTTTTGTAGAAGCATATCAGCATTACACCAATACTGAATCCAGTATATGAAGATGCTATTTTGTGCAGTACATTCTCATTGGATTTAACCATCCAACTGTAGTCAGTGTGACTCCCATTTGTGTTTGAGCAATGAGCTCTAGGCTGTTGGCCTTTCTGCATGTGCAGACCCCTCTTTGTACACTTACTATCTGCAGTAGTATCATTTGATTGTGGGTAAGGTTTCCCACCATGGTTTTTCCCCTTACAGGGTTTCCACGTACAAATATTGGTGTCATGTGTTGTGGATGACTTTGTGCTTATTTTTTATGTATTAATTCTTACCAGTATAGAAATTATTTGTTAACACTATTTACCGGCATACTTAACTGTCTTATCGGTATTAAGCATTATGTTGGTTAATAAGATTTTGGTTTGAATTTATTTGACAACTGATTCACCCCCCCCCCCCCTCCCTCAGTTGTCTCCGGGACCTACAAGAAGAAGGTTGATGTTGAAGAAACCAAAGCGGAGATGAACAAAATTTGGAAGAAGAAAAGTGATGACAAGCCTATCATGCCCAAACTTTTGGGCACGAACGAGATCATATTTTTTTTTTAAAACTCACAACTTAAAACATCAATTTTGCTAACATATAATGCGCTAGCAAGTTTGTCTTAACTATATGTGACTTAACTCTAACCACTAACTCAAGTAAGCAAAATATTATTTAAATTAAGTGCAGAATACTAAAATAATTATTATTTTATCTCATCAATTTAATCCAACAGATTAAATTAAATCCAAAAATCTAAATTGATAGACAAGGATAATATTAATTTCTAATAGTCATAAATAGCTTTTAGGGACTAAATAAAATTAGTCCTAGCACATAGTTCTTAATGTCCAAAATTTATTTTAAACAATAATTAAAATGTGACTAACTAAATCAACAAAGGGGGTCAACTAAATTAATTTTCATAATGAATATTTTCCTATAAAGCTTCATCTCATAAACCTATATCTAGGTGGCTAAAATGAATCCCTATAGTTAAATAAATTACAATAGAAATTAAATTTCCTAAAAGATTAACTTCAAGAGTATTTTAATTTAAAACATACTTTTAAATTATACTCATAAGTTTATTAAAACATATTAATTTTAATCACCTAATAAAATATTTTTACTCCATTTTGACGTAACCTTTCATAATCCAAACTCTTTGTATAAATATATATATATATATTATATTTTTATGAATATATATATATATATATATATATATATATATATATATATATATATATATATATATATATATATATATATATATATATATATATATATATATATATATATATATATATATATATATAAACTTAAATATGTTTACACATTAAGGAAAACCTAAATTTATTAATATAAAAAGAATCCACTCTCCCAAGAGTAGGAGGCCTTGGTTACTCGCAAAGCACATAAAATGCATACAATAAGTAAAACATAGAACGCAAATAATTTTTCCAAGGAAAACATACAAGAAACTAGCCTTTTTACACAAGTAATTCTTTTCTACATAACATGCAATATGAAAAACATTACAAGAAAAGTTAAGCCAACCTTCAAACTACCCAAAGGTATGCTAGATTAGTTGAGGATGAGCAGCCCAATTCCACAACCCCTTGCTTCTCTACACTTAGACAAATACCTAATTCAAATCTATCCTTTTCTTTCAAAATTCCTTGCCTCCAAAAATGGAGAGTGGGTGATTACCCACAAAATCTCTCATTGTTGCCTAAGAAGACCTTAGTGAGAGTTCTCACAGATTTCTAAAATTGAAAAAGGAAAAGTCAGAAAAAAGATGAAAAGGGATCTCTCATCAAAAAGGAAAGTTAACAACTTAGATGATGCTTCTAATTTTCAATTTTCGCTCAACTTAGGAAACCCACCTTTTAGGGTGTCTAAATGGTCACATGGGAGTTGAAACATGCCTAAAATTACTCCTAACCCTTAGGTATACATTATGGGCTTTAGGAAACACTCATAAACTACCCCTAGGTGTCCATTTAACCCCTTTTAAACCCCTCTAAAGTTAATTTTCGGGTCAAACTTAAGTTGACCACCCCAAAGATTTTCTTCCCAAGGCAATTATGGAATCATATTAAATTAATTGAAAATGCTATGGTTAAACAACTCCCTGCAAGAGACAATTTAAAAGAAACAAAACATAAATCAACACGCGTCAAGTGACACAATAAAAATACTTTTACAAAATTATACATGAAATCATGTCTCTTGTTGGATTTACACAAATAAATAAATTCAATCTAACACACATGCAACATCCACTTTTACAAATAAAATACTATACAAATAGGGTGTTGTCTCTCCAAATAGACAAACTCTGGTTTTATGAACGTACATAGGTCTAGGTTTGGTTTTCCATAATATTTCCATGGTCACATGGATAATTTTCCTGCGCATCTCAATTACACATTAGTACTTCCAAATAACCTCATATAATATTTAAACACATGAATAAGAATACACGTCATACACTCTACATACCATATACATTTAAACAAATCAATACATCTTACATCCAGATAAATCCACATACGTAGTTATCATAATCCTCATAATTTTAATCCATACATAAAACATACATCCTATTTCTATCATCATAGTGAAGTCTTGCAAATCCACTAATGACATAAATCACCTCAAAGTAATCCTACTCTAGAATCATATAGAGTTCTATATCATAACGCATATAAATGAAGCATCAACATACATCAATGTTTTCCGAATCCTGGAATCTTATAAGTTCTAAATCCATAATGCATAAAAATGTACACCTCAAGGTGAAATGATTCTGTAACCTAGTTAAATTACTTTTCTCACCAATCTATTTGTCTAACATAGCCCATCCTATTGAATTATAGCATTTATTAGTAGGGTCAAACATGGTCAACTAAGTTAATCAAATCTTGGTTTGGGGAAGGCCTTACATCCTGCTCCCCTAGAGTTCGACTTGCTCCTGGAAGGCGCATGAGTAGAATTACAAAGTAGGGACATAGCATTTCCCACAATTTCAATAAGTTACTCAAAATCTTATCTTGCCTACTAGAAAGGTGAAATACCCAAATCAACTTATTATTGTAATTAACTTACTATCTTCACAAGGTTAAATTCTTAGTATTTTTATTACATTTCCCTTCGAACTCAGGTAGGTGTTTACAAGTACTATCTTTCAACAACTTTCATTAATGTGCCATCCAAATCATATCAATAACACACATCGACTCCCACAATCAAGGTTACACATGATAGTTTACTTATTAATTTCTAGGAGTCATACTTATTAAGGGTTCATGTAAAACATGTGTATCCCCCCGCAATTATCATCCATGCTTGCCTCTAAGAGAATTGACATCATAGTTTACCAAAATGAATCTACTTATTGTAGATCAAGGCACCTCATTAGGGTGTTAATAAAATATTTGCTAAACCATCCAAGATGCATAATTTCTTCCAACTTTCTTAGGTAACAAGGCATAATCAAATTTAGGTTCTTCAAATCTGCCCCTATATAGGGTATTTTTCTACCGCTAGGGATTAAAATATTTTTTTATACTTCTAGGCTCCAAGGTTTAAGTTTCATAGGGTACATTATTCGCAATTTCCAAACATTAAGGTACATAACAATCCCATTCCAAGGGAGTGATGGAAATTATTAATACTTATTTTAGACATCATCCATGCAATCATCTCCATAGACATGCCAAATTTACCAGTCGACAATCATCATTTTTACAATTCATTAGGCCTAGGTCACACTATTGTTATAAGTCTTTCTCTTCCAGATTACTCGCAATTAATTTTACTTAGGAGGATATTCCTTCCTTTTTACTTAATCTGATACAATATATTCTTTGTTAATTTTTTGTGCCTAATTTCACTCCTTGCGGTATTCTCCCTTGACAAACTATCAGTGGTTCAACGAACATGATAGACATTACACAAATCACATCACTAGGGCTAGCTATATCAACCATCAAAATGACCACTTGACACTAAAAAAGGTCAAAATAAAAATTACTTTTACCAAGTCCCTTCAAAAGAAGAAAAATGTTGGCAATTGAAAGATATTAAAACTAGAAACATGGCAAGTGCCATAGTTCCAATAAAAAGAAACATAAATTTAGTGGTCCTCTCTTCATAAAAAAAAATGAAAAAACATAAAATAAAGTACTAGCCCCTAGGTCACAATATACTTTTCAAAGAAAGTTGAAAATATTGACGAATCAAAACTCGAAAAAAGATGACCATACTGGTCATACCTTAGGGAGTAACCGGAACACCTCACCCAAGATCGCATGTCCTGAGTGTGTTAGGAAGTGATTGTTAGACTCTTAAGGTTCTTAGATTCTTTATAATCCTTTATTGATTTATGAAATAAATTCTTATACACAAGAGATCGCATTCGTTTTTATAAATCATGTTCCATTTTAACCTTCACGTGCTTACTATTTCAAGCAGCACTTTCCAATATAATCCACTATCTATTTAGGGTTATTAACATCCTTAATTATATTCTAATAGTTGCTTGCACTAACTCTACCATTCTCTGTCCATTCCTCTTGCACTAATCTTTTTTGAACACTTAATTATACGCAATCTATGCTTAATTAGAGGTTAAAGCTTAACAAGTTGATCCAATGAAACCTTAGGTCTCAATAAAACTCCTAGGCGATAGGATTAAGAAAATTACTAACATAACAAATATGATAACTCCTATTATCAAGCGGATCGAATAAATTTTATAAGGGCAATAATAATTTCACTCAAAAGTCCCTTTCATTACAGTTGCATTTAATAGTACTTAATTAGAACATCTTCTACTAAATAGACATTTATATAGTTACTTGGTTCAATATCAATTATTTAATACTATCTAGTTTCCTCCATCCTGTTAATACATCCCTCCTTAATAAATTAATTTAATATGGATTCTATTAATTATCTTAATATGCTAAACCTTGATTCAATGTTATGTGGTAGCTCAAGTATCGACACTTTCATGTCTTACACACACAGTTGATATTTTGGTACAAAATTGACACTTGTTTACTTAGAACCACTTAGGATTTGTATAATGTAATCATATAATTTTACTAGGGACATCATTTTTTTCCTTAGCACCTTATGCTAGCCCCTTATATTTTCACCTCAAACATTCACCTGCCTTCATTAAGTAGGATCTTCTTGTCAAATTAGTAACACTTAAGGTTAAGAGCCATTTGGGGTGGAATTATTGTCAAGTAAGATCGATAACGGTTGACAACAATTTCTGCCCACACATTTCAAGACATATTTCAAACAACTCGGAGAGTGTACTTATTCTCTCCTACTTCACTTATGCAACTATGAAGTCGAGGGGGTGTGCACTCGAAAAGTGACCAACACCCATCCTTTTAATTTAAAATTTAGTAAAAGGGAAATTATCTTGTTCCATATTACTTATTTATATTTATTTCTAGCCCATTTCTGGCATGTCACAACTTACGATTTCCTTCAATCCACAAAAACACCTTATCATCATAATATTTTGTTACCTAATTACGGTATTACTTAAAAGTGTCCAATAATTACCAATTGTCTTAAGATCCATAATTTGCCAAGTTCTCCCTTGGCTAACCACAAAATTTGGCTCCTTATCAATGTTCTCATAAAATCTTTTATACTGCCAACTAATTCACATTAAAACTTTGGTATTATATTGTTGTTATACTATCTTTCCATAAGCCATTTCCATCCGCCTGTTGCTTCATCCATACTTAATGTTTTCACATACTTCTACACTTGAGTGCCATAATTTGCAAAGCTTCTTCGATTGTGCCTAGTAGTTAAATTGTGTTACATATTGTCTTGTACCTAGTGACTAACCATGATTGAGTTGCACTTTTCTCCTTAGTTTTCTGAACGAGTATTGGTTACTCATCCCTGGTTTATAAGATCCTAATGCTTTTACACTCTTAGGACTTCAATGGGGATTTTGTATGATCCCCAAATCAACTCTACTTTCTCTTCCATTATTTACTCTTTTTTTTCTAAGATCATCTTCCCATAAAGGAATTAGTTGAGGTTTTACTTGCTTGTTTACCCAGTTATATAACCACGGATGAACTTAGGGTTTATTGTAATTACATGTTTTCACCCAAAAAGTTCATGCCTCCTTTCTCCATATTTTACTCACATGTAGTATCACTAGGGTTTTTTAATCAAGCAGATTGCCATTCATTAGTTTAGTTCTTACCTTCAGGGTTATCCAACTCTAGCTTCACTGTATTGCTACAAACATTGTCTAACAAATGCTCTTAATAAGAAATCTAGCATAACCACATTCTTTAAGGTACCTAGTCATTAGGATAGGTTAATGCTTCTATTTGAGATTTGCAAGAGTTCCTTTTAACTCTTCTTTATTTATGTCTCCAATGGCAGCCTTGATCTTTCTAATCATCATAATTTCACATAGCTTAAAAATTTAACTTGAACTATCTCGATCTTATTTATCTTGTTTATTGTGCCTTTATCTTAGGTCTGACTATCTTGCTTGACTTGCCATTGTCATGAACATATCTCGATGGATGGCATTCTTTAAGTTACCATCAGAGGTATTTTATTGTAGAATTTAACTCCTCGTACTTGATTTGATTAGGGCAATTATTGCATTTAGGTTCAAATTGAATGGTAACCTCATAAGTACAAAAGATCCGATTTTTGTTATTTAAACACTAAAAATACTTCATATAAATAATAATTTAAAATTTCGTAGCCTTTGGGGTTTTTTATTATGCCATAAACCTTATGACTAATAAGTTCAAATTTCAGGGCTTTTAGTGACCCTTGGAACCCCTTGAATTGATATATGTTGATCTATTGATTTACAAGAATTTTCACTTATTTTTCACTTTGTTATTTTGCAAGATTTCCACCTAGGTGTTATGCTTCAAGCCATAGTTTGTTTACAACTAAGTTATGA
Source organism: Cryptomeria japonica (assembly GCF_030272615.1). Taxonomy (NCBI): domain Eukaryota; kingdom Viridiplantae; phylum Streptophyta; class Pinopsida; order Cupressales; family Cupressaceae; genus Cryptomeria; species Cryptomeria japonica. The sequence goes on along the minus strand of NC_081411.1, from coordinate 709,123,695 downwards.
ACGTAGCCCATGGTCACCATTGTTTGAAACTTGGCTCTGATACCAAAATGTCATGCCCAAACGTTTGGGCATGAACGAGATAATTTTTTTTTTTAAACTCACAACTTAAAACATTAATTTTGCTAACATATACTGCACTAGCAAGTTTGTCTTAACTATATGTGAGTTAACTCTAACCACTAACTCAAGTAAGCAAAATATTATTTAAATTAAGCGCGAAATACTAAAATAATTATTATTTTATCTCATCAATTTAATCCAATAGATTAAATTAAATCCAAAAATCTAAATTGATAGACAAGGATAATATTAATTTCCAATAGTCATAAATAGCTTTTAGGGACTAAATAAAATTAGTCCTAGCACATAGTTCTTAATGTCTAAAATTTATTTTAAACAATAATTAAAATGTGACTAACTAAATCAACAAACGGGGTCAATTAAATTAATTTTCATATTGAATATTTTCCTATAAAGTTTCATCTCATAAACCTATATCTAGGTGGCTAAAATTAATCCCTATAGTTAAATAAATTACAATAGAAATTAAATTTCCTAAAAGATTAACTTCATGAGTATTTTAATTTAAAACATACTTTTAAATTATACTCATAAGTTTATCAAAACATATTAATTTTAATCACCTAATAAAATATTTTTACTCCATTTTGACCTAACCTTTCATAATTCAAACTCTTTGTACAAATATATATATATTATATTTTTATGAATATACATATCTATATATATATAAACTTAAATATGTTTACACATTAAGGAAAACCTAATTTTATTAATATAAAAAGAATCCTTTTATATTTTTTTTTCATAATTCTCTTACTACTCTAGCCCTAATCGGCTAGGGTTTTATTTTTTTTCTAACTCGAAATTGTGCAGGGGCGAGTTGTTTTTTGTGTTGGGCGACGGCCATGGAAGGGCACTTGAAGAAGGGGAGGGAGAGGCAGCAGTATCGGGTGGTGCCACTGTGTGTCCACACAATGGAGTCTGCCGCACCACTATGTGTCCACACAGTGGCGGGCGTGGCACCACTATGTGTCCACACAGTGGCGGCCGCTGCCGACATTGTGTGTCCACACAGTGGAAGCCGCGTAGCCGACCACTGTGTGTCCACACAGTGGAGGCCGTGGACCATCCACTATGTGTCCACACAGTGGTTTCGGCCCTTCAGCCTTTCCCCCCCCATGTTATTAAAAATTTCTTTTTAAATTTTTTTTTTGTTTTATATTTTATTTTATTTTATTTAATATATATATATATAATATTACATGCAAAATATTACATGAACTTTTTAACAGATCCATTTAGAAGAGGAATTTCTAGGATTAAAACAATGTACCCTTTTTTTATATATATTGTTTAGCTAGGATTGAGATAAACTAATTAGTTTAGGTTTATTTTCTGCAAATAATATACTGTCAGAATTAAATAAATTATTTCAGGCAACTATACGAATAGGGTATTATTAAAAAATAGGTAGACATTTAACTTTAGATTTTGATTTCTGCTACAAGTGTAAATAACATAATTAAGTGAACTTAAACACAACAACTATATGAATCTAGAATTTATTTAAACAATTCTTTAGAGATGGTTGTAATAACTTTTAGATTTTATTTTCTGCAAATAAATAAAAATGACAAATTTAAATAACTAAATCTGCACCTCCATGTACAGTTCTAAATTTTAGATTTTATTTACAGCCTACTACATACATGCACAACTATTACTTTCCTTTCCTATTTTATTTCATTTTAAGTGCATAAAGAAAAAAATAAATTTCTTGCTTTTCAAAATATCATAAACACAACAAATGTTATTTTCAGAGTTATAGAAACAAATTCCAGAATACTCATTTCTTTTCTACAAAATAGCATAATAAAATATTACATTCTTTTAAAACGTATTTAAAAGACACTATTGTCAACTTTACAAATGGATCTCTCCTTTCAAATAAATGAGGTCTTTAAAAATAATAGATACATTTCTTTTTGAAAATAAATACAACATTGCTGCAACTTAAAATGTAAATATTCCATTTTCCAAATCCTTTTTTGCAACCACATAACTCCAACAAACTTCCACTTGTCCTATTCTTTTATTCTAACAACCTGCAAATAAATCATAGGCTATGACCATGGAGTGCTCACCTCCCAGCCTAGGCTAACTAGTAGCCACCCTCGAGCTTGGAGAACCAAGCCCTAGATAGGTTACACACATGCAATCTCAACAAGCAGGAAAAAACAATCACAATATATTCCCATCCCAGGGCTACACTGCACCACACAATGTGATGTCTTTTCAAGGGTGGTAGTGGACCAAGTACCCTGAGGAGACTGCAAGTATGGCAAAACATAAAGCCACCTCATGGCAAACCAAATACATCATAAGTATAACAACCCCACATCCTTATGCCCCCCAAGGCATTCATGCCTTATTTCCCTCCTTATGACACCCAAATGCATAAACAAGCCATGCAGCAAGGGTCACATAAATATCCCTCATGATCACTCTCATAATGAGAGCCTCTCACTCAAGGGGTGTAAAACTTCTACCACCCGCAAGACCATCCCCTCTCCCAAGAGTAGGAGGCCTTGGTTACTCCCAAAGCACATAAAATGCATACAATAAGTAAAACATAGAACGCAAATAATTTTTCCAAGGAAAACATACAAGAAACCAACCCTTTTACACAAGTAATTCTTTTCTACATAACATGTAATATGAAAAACATTACAAGAAAAGTTAAACCAACCTTCAAACTGCCCAAAGGTATGCTAGATTAGTTGAGGATGAGTAGCCCAATTCCACAACCCCTTGCTTCTCTATACTTAGCCAAATACCTAATTCAAATCTATCCTTTTCTTTCAAAATTCCTTGTCTCCAAAAATGGAGAGTGGATGATTACCCACAAAATCTCTCATTCTTGCCTAAGAAGACCTCAGTGAGATTTCTCACAGGTTTCTAAAATTGAAAAAGGAAAAATCAGAAAAAAGATCAAAAGGGATCTCTCATCAAAAAGGAAAGTTAACAACTTAGATGATGCTTCTAATTTTCAATTTTCGCTCAACTTAGGAAACCCACTTTTTTAGGGTATCTAAATGGTCACATGGGAGTTGAAACATGCCTAAAATTACTCCTAACCCTTAGGTATACCTTATGGGCTTTAGGAAACACTCATAAACTACCCCTAGGTGTCCATTTAACCCCTTTTAAACCCCTCTAAAGTTAATTTTCGGGTCAAACTTAAGTTGACCACCCTAAAGATTCTCTTCCCAAGACAATTATGGAATCACATTAAATTAATTGAAAAAGCTATGGTTAAACAACTCCCTCCAAGAGACAATTTAAAAAAACCAAAACATAAATCAACATGTGTCAAGTGACACAATAAAAATACTTTTACAAAATTATACATGAAATTTTGTCTCTTGTTGGATTTACACAAATAAATAAATTCAATCTAACACACATGCAACATCCACTTTTACAAATAAAATACTATACAAATGGGGTGTTGTCTCTCCAAATAGACAAACCCTGGTTTTACGAACGTACATAGGTCTAGGTTTGGTTCTCCATAATATTTCCATGGTCACATGGATAATTTTCCTGTGCATCTCAATTACACATTAGTACTTCCAAATAACCTCATATAACATTTAAACACATGAATAAGAATACACGTCATACACTCTACATACCATATATATTTAAACAAATCAATACATCTTACATCCAAATAAATACACATACGTAGTTATCATAATCCTCATAATTTTAATCCATACATAAAACATACATCCTATTTCTATCATCATAGTGAAGTCCTGCAAATCCACTAATGACATATATCACCTCAAAGTAATCCTACTCTGGAATCATATAGAGTTCTATATCATAACGCAAATAAATGAAGCATCAACATACATCAATGTTATCCAAATCCTGGAATCTTATAAGTTCTAAATCCATAATGCAAAAAAATGTACACCTCAAGGTGAAATGATTTTGTAACTTGGTTGAATTACTTTTCTCACCAATCTATTTGTCTAACATAGCCCATCCTATTGAATTATAGCATTTATTAGTAGGGTCAAACATGGTCAACTAAGTTAATCAAAGCTTGGTTTGGGGAAGGCCTTACAAAGCCAACAAAAGAATCTAACCCTTCACCTAGTGTGGATAATCTCGCACCAAAGAACTGATATTTTCAACAAGCCTAAGGTGAGCATAGTAGTAAAGCTACTTCTAGACCCCTTAAAGAGTGTATGGTAAGAGAGTTTTGCATTTCAAGTTGTATTATGAGAACTCTTGATATTATTACCTATCGGTTTTCTAAAGGATTACCAACCAATTATATACCTATCGGTATAGGTGATTTTATTAAGAGGTAATTAGGGTTTGTTACCCTATTAGTTGTGCAATTAATGTAGTGGGTAAGTTTATAAAAGAAAGTTTTACTAAGTTAATTTTACCCTAATTGTATTCGAAGAAGAGTTTTTGAGCACTTGTGGAGAGAAATAGAGAATTGTTAGGTGATTCTGAATGGATTTGTGTTGTGGATCAAAAGTTGAATTAGATTCAAAGATAGAAGAAGGAGAAATGAGTGTGCATTCAAGAGATCAACCGAAAACCCTACCAAAGTGAGGGAATAAGGTGATTTATCCACTTATATAGACTATAAAATTGAGGATCTAGGATCATTGTCAATCTATTCACAACTAAAATCATTGTGTTCTAAGAGTGGTAAAATCAAACCCGAATACATTAGGGTTTATGAAAAGGGTTTTCACAATGCGACATATTTTCTTGAAGATTTTGAGGAAGAGAATGTTACGATTATCCTTAGTCATGTGCATGGAGAGAATATATATCTGTTAGGATTCCCAAAGATACTAAGAGGGGGGGGTGAATCAATATCTAACTGGTTTGATAATTTTCTTAACTTAAAACATGTAAAGCATATCAATACTGTATACCGGTAAAAAAGAAGTAATGCAATAAATAGAGATAACATCAACCACATGAAAAGCATACCATAATACAGTAGTTTAATGAGGAAACCCGATGTGGGAAAAACCTCAGTGGGATTTGTGACTCACAATATTCACTTACTGGCCAATAAGAGAATATTACTGCTAGAATATTGGCCTGCACATGCAGGAAGGCCAAGTGCCTAGAGCTCACTGCTCAATTACAAAATGGGAAGTCTCACTGACTTACAAAATGGATTACACAAATCTAATGTCTTGTACTGCTTCAAAATAGCATCTACTATGCCAGATCCAGTATTGGTTTTAGCTTTGCTTCATACATAAACCCTTAACCTATAATTCACATAATAGGTCTGCCTTATTTCGCCTATCTACTTATTTTTAAATGTTCTATAATGATCTCATACATATATGAGTCATTTTACAACTTGCTAAGTCAGCTTATAATTATTTTACAATTAATTACAAAATATTTTATAAACAAAATTCTTGTCGGCCTGGTTGTCGGTATACTTCCTTTCACTGTCGGTGTTTTATGTGTCGGTGTAGAGTTTGTCATTGTTGGTGGTGATAAATTGTCTTTTCGGTGTCATAAGATTGCAAGGTTGCCATCAATGACAAAACCTTCAATCACCTAAAATATCTCATTGGAGTATGCATTTGCCAACAATATCTTGATAGGTCGCACACAATCACAAAGGAAGCAATTCATGCAGTGACTGGTTTCTGGCAAACTAGTGAAGTACCAAAACTGAGGACAATTTAAAAAGAGACTGTGATTACAATGACACAGACCACCGTCGACGGTCATGCTATATCGGTCAACACCATTGCAGATCCAATAGTCATATTTGCAACTATGGTAATTGGCTATCAGATATTCCATTCCAGTAGGATGAATAGTGTACCATCTACTATTGTTCATGCCGCCTACAGGATGATTGTAGAGAATGCAGATTATGACTTTTATGAGGCAATGAGAAGTCAATTGATGTTGAACTTAAAATCAATCAAGAATGACAATAGTCAAAAGTTTAAATATGGTCAACTGTTGATTGGTCTATTCCTCTAGTTTTAGAATTTCATACCAGGAATTGGTGACATTCAATGGTCAAAGGACATACCAGCTACAACTCAAATCAAGAATAGTATTAAGGATGTAAAGAACACATTTCCTATTACCATGAATAGATATTTTAATGAGTTTCAAAAGAAGATAAGCATGAGGTTAAGTCTACCTAATGAAGTAGTGAAACACTTTGAAAAAGATATTTGTTTCACTATAACCACTTACTTTTGTCTTATGGAGGTCATTGAACCTAGGGAAGAAGAGATGGAAGAAATGAGCTATGAGGCCAACTATGACTTACTAATCAGTTATGCCAACAACCTTTTGGCATATCCTAAGGATAAGACAAAGAAAATACTGGGAACTTACCAGGAAAGGAATGCACCTACTCAATCCAGTAGTGCCAAAGAGAAAAAGAAGAAATTTGAGCAAGCAGCTTCAGTGACCACCGGTACAAGGGTGACAAGACGTATTCAAGTCAAAAGGGAACCGATACCCAAAGTAAATGCAAAGAAGAAGACTACAACAAAGAAGAGAGGTAGATTCAACTTGTTGAAGATGATGCTCACCAAATAGCTAAAGACATTCAAAGGATGAATGAGCAATTGAAGTATCATAAAAACAAACTTGACCAAACAGAGACTGGAGCTCCACAGGAGCTAGATGTTGAAGAGTTTATTACACCAGATGTTGTCTATCTTGTTAAGAATAAGGATGACACAACTTCTCCATTAGTTATTTTCTTTGTAGATAATACTGAAGAAATCTAGGACACAATTGATACAATTGGTAATGTTATTGAACTATTTAAGGAAGTTGTACAACAAATGGACATTATTGATACAAAAGAAGAAACTGAAGCACCAGTCAATGAACCAAGTGTTTATATTCAACCACAACCATAAAAATAACACCAAGTTGAAAATCAACTACTGGACTGGTCACTATAGCTACACTAAAGAAACAAACAGAGGCAGAGAAAGAGAAACCAGAGAAAGAGGTTGAAGAGAAACCAGAGAAAGAGGTTGAAGAGAAGGAGACTAGAAAGAAAAAGGATGAGGAGAAAGAGAAAACAAAGGAGAAGATAGCAGAGAAAAAAGATGAAAAGGAAAAAGAAAAGGTGAAGCAACAAATTGATGATGAGGATTGTCATGCCCAACTCTTGGGCACGAACGGAAATTTTTTTTATTTTTTTTTAAAATACTTAACTAATTATCGACTAACTAAATTAAAATAATGCAACTTAGTGCGATTAACTTAACTAAATAATGCATCTTTGGTTCGGCCTCAACTACGTTAGTATCATTCTGGTAGTTAAGTCCAATTTAGTAATAAGGATGACTAGGTTATTCCATGCGCTAGATATTCTCCAAAAAGGAAATTCACTAAGCTACATTGATAAATAATTTAAAGTTCAAGTGTAACGATTAATTTCAAATTTAAGCTTCTCAAATTTTATCTTACTTTCTTATCCTCTAGAATTTTTTATTTAATATTCATCGTGCCTTAAAACACCTTATTTAATTCGGACCTCCATGAGTTAAAATTACATTGCATTCATGTACTAAATTTGGCCCTATTTGGCCCTACTAAATCTTAGTAACTACACCCCTAATATATTTATTTAACAATAACTCACCTAGGTACTTAAATCATTTTATAACGTTCCTTCTTCTTATTATCACAAGTGTTCAAAATTTATCTTCACATCTATCAACTTTAATACCAATTAATTACCAATTTTAATCCTACTAATTTCATATATACCTAAATATATAAATAAATATATATACGTATATATATATATATATATATATATATATATATATTTGAATATATATATATATACATATATATATATATATCTACGTAATTACCCATACACGCACTTATTACTTTATACTAATACTTATCCCTTTAAACGCCATTTTCCCCCCCCCTCTCATATTTAAACTTTATGAGTGTTGCCCTAACCCGAAATTAGGGTTAGGGCGAAACACGTCATACCCACATATGTTTGTTTTATTTAAAATTTAACTCTAAATTTCTTTTCGCACTTCCTACTTCCCTAACCCTAACTTGCTGAGCTTTGTTATTTTCTTCTTTTTTCATTGGTGTGTGTTTTGCGGGCTTGTGTAGGGGGGAACAGTGCGAAGGGAACCGGGAGAGGAGGAGGCGATCCGAGGGCACGCAGCGGCCGAAGCAAGGAAGCGGGGGAGGTTTCTGGGCGGCGCCACCAGTGGGTCTCTCCACTGCGTGGGCTGCGGCCCGCACAGTGGGCACAACCCGCTGTGCAGGTCGCGGCCCGCACAGTGGTGCGGCCCACTGTGTGGGTCGCGGCCTGCGCAGCGCCGCTACCCCCGTGAGGGCCACGGCCGGCACACTTGGCGCTGCCGTGGTGACCCCTACAACCCTCTGCGATGAAGTTGTTTTCCTTTTTTTTTTTAAAAAAACGGATTAATCATTGTTTAGTATTATCTTTTTTTTTTTAATATTTATAACGATATATATATATATATATATATATATATATATATATATATATATATATATATATATATATATGTTCTGTTTAAATTTGTGGAACAGTGGTTTTATATGGTCTGTCAGTTACAATGTATATACCTGATTTTATTTGGATATATATATATATATGTGTGTGTGTGTGTGTTTCATGAGTATATCATTGAATCTCTATCTGTAACAGGTTTATGAGCAATGAGTTTTCTCTTTTTTTTTATCAGACATGGATTCAGTTTTCATCTTTTATATATATATATATATATATATATATGTATATATGTTTATATCTACATATATATATATATATATCTTTATATATATTTAAAATGTGGAAATGGGTTTAATAAAACCCCCCCTTTTTTTTTGTTTCTTTGCTGGAATATAACTGAATATCAGACTGTAATCCATGAGGGTAAAATGTATTCAAATGTATATATATAGATATATTATCTCTCTTTTTTTTTTTTGCTATTCCTTTAAAAATAAGGAAATATAACTAACTTTATTTTCTAACCACATTTACAAAATGAAAGGGCAAGCAGATTTTAGTGTTATTATAGCTGCAACCAATGTTGCCTAATATGCATTTAAACAATTACAATTGATGATGTATTACCAAAAAACACTACATTTTTCATTTCTTTTCATAAACTTATTAGTACACAAAAATAACTTTCTGTCATAATACAGTCCAGCAAGTAAACATTAACTTAAACTTAATACCTATAAGAAAATATTTCTATTCCTTCATTACTAGGTAACACTAACTAGAGTGTGGGCATTATACCTTTTTTTGAAACTTATTATTAGTAAAGATGAACACAAAGATTTGGGAAAAATACACATTTACCTTTTTTTTTTCCTTTCCAATACATTGCTTTTCTATTTGGAAAATAAATAAATCATGGCCTATCTTTTCTTTTACAAGCAATCATGGAGTACAAAATCCTCTTTCCTTATGAATAACAAAATCTAGCTCCTTTCCTCTCTTTTTATTTACAACTCCCAAAAGAGAATAAAATGTCTTCTTAACTAATTTCTGCAACATAAACAGCAACATGGTCTTTCAACACTTCTTTTCCCATTCCCATGCAACCTGCAAAAACAACGCACCTTGACCATGGGAAGCTCACCTCCCAGCCTAGGCTTACTAGAAGCCACCCCCGAGCTTGGAGAACCAAGCACTAGACGGGTTACAAACATGCAAACCCCACAACAAAAATAAACACATTTACATTCAAATATCCCTTCCCAAGCTACACATTCACCACTTTCATGGTGACTCTTCCATGGGTGGAAGTGGACCAAGTACCTATGGGGAGAATGCATGCCAAAAAAAAACAATACTACATTAGCCACCTCATGGCAACACAAATGCAACCCAAATACTTTCACAACCTTATGCCCCCCCAAAAAGGCTCAAGGCCATATATGTTCCCCTTATGAGCCCCAAATGCATACACATGGCTATGCATCAAGGGTCACCAAGGACTCCCTTGAGAACACTCTCCATAAGGAGAGCCTCTCACCCATGGCTGTCAAACTCCTTCCACCCCAAGATCTTCCTACCCTCCCAAGGATAGGAGATCTTGGACACTCCCAAAAAAAACCACAAGAAACACAAACAAATACATAGAAAGGAAAGCTACACATAATAACTTCAACCAAAAACTTCATAAGCACAATCTTACAAACAACTCTTTCATTTCACAAAACAACACAAATTATCATTTACAACATAATAAGAGGAAGAAGGGAGTAACCAACCTTATTCTGCCAAAAAGGTTTGCTAACTTTAGTTGGGGATGAGCTGCCCAATTTCCACTATCTTTTCTCTCAAAATTCCACTAAAAATGCCAACTCCTACTAACTTTTTCCAAAACAAGCAAAATCTCCAAGAGAGGAGAATGGGTGATTACTCACTAAGTTTGTAAATTCTTGCCTAAGAAGGCCTCTCACACACTTCCCAATCCCCTTGGGTGAGGTGTGAGTTCCCATTGGTTGCCCTTCCCAAACTCTTGCATATTACTCAAATTGGAAAGGGAAAAGGTGGAAGAGGATGGGGAAGAGAGTTTAACTCCTAAAGGGAAGGTTCTCTATCATAGGGAGAACTTTCTAAGTTCAATTTTCGTGCATCTTGGAATTATCACTTTTTGAAGTGACTTCATAGTCACATGGGAGAAGCCACATGTTGCAAAACACCCCTAACCCATAGGTATACCCTTAGGACCTTTGGAAAAGCCTAAAAACTTACCCTAGGAGTCCAGTAAACCCTTTGGAAACCCCACTGAAGTTTACCTACGGGTCAAGCATGAGTTGACCACTCCCATGACTCCCTACCCAAGACAAATTTGGGACCACACTCATGTTTTTGAATGGCTTTGGTAGAAACAAAACTCCCTCCAAGAGATAAGTCAACATCAATGACACTTAATCAGCACATGTGTCAAGTGACACAACAAAATTACAATATAAAAATCACACATGGAAAATGGGTCTCTTGAAGGATTACACAATTACATATAAATCAAATTTTACACTCAAGCATTATTTACACATCACAAATAAAGTACATTACAAGGGGAGGGGTGTTGTCTCTCCAAATAGACAACTCCCGGCTTAACAAACGCACATCGGTCTAGGCTTGGTTCTCCATTAAATTCCATGGTCACATGGATAATTTTCCTGCACATCTCAATTAACACATTAGTAACTCCAAATAATCACAATTATTCATAATCAAATACATGGATTCCATTGCAAATCAACACTCATACATTAGGCAACAACAATTCAATTCCTCATTTGTTTTCACATTCAATTTCACATAAGCAAACAACATAATTTCCCAAAAATGAGCCATTCATAAATATGCATCATTTTTCTTTCAACAAAATAAAATCCTGCAAATGACATTCACCATCATAATGTAATTCTATTCTAGTAACATATCTAAGGTTCCATAATCATCATGCATGAAATAAAACATCAACAAATGTCAGTGCGGTCCAAATCATGGTATCACCTGTGTTCTAAGTCCATAATGCATAAAATAAAGCATCCATAATAGTCTCAATATGCAAATAACTGAAAATGTCAAACTGAATCGGGGTAGGGCCTCACACCCTCCCCCTCTAGGCATGAACTTCCTCCTGGAGTTCATCAAAAGGGTGGGGGTACTGTGATCTCATAAGTGCTGCATCCTCCCATGAGGCTGTGACCTCATCATAGCAATCCCACTAGACTCTAACCTGGTCCAGCTCTCGCCCTCGAAGGCTCAGCGTCCGGCGTGCCAAAATGCGAATGGGCTCCAAAGCTAGCTGCCCGTCCGACTCCACCTGCAAGGCATCCCAATCTAGAATATGAGACTCATCATAGATATACTTCCTCAAAATTGAAACATGAAACACATCGTGGATGCGTGACAGGCTAGGTGGCAATGCTAGATGGTAGGCAACTGGCCCTATTCTCTCAAGGATCTCAAATGGTCCTACAAATCGAGGTGTGAGCTTAGAACCCTTTCCATAATGGATTGGACTCTTATGCGGTCGCACTCTCAAGAAGACTCTATCTCCAACTGAGTAGCTACGATCAACCCTCTTTGCATCTGCATATTTCTTCTGTCTATCCTGAGCCTCTCTAAGACGCTGCCTAATCAAATCCACCTGCTGCTCCATATCCTGAACTATCTCTGGACCAATAGCAACTCTGTCCTCTATGCGGTCCCAACTCAATGGTGTCCTACAAGGCCTGCCATATAATGCCTGATAGGGTGGCATTCCCAAGGACGTGTGATGCCCATTGTTATAGGCAAACTCCACTAAAGGAAGATACTCCTCCCATCTGGTCTGGTGATCCATGACGTACATGCGAAGCATATCCTCTAACACCTGATTAACTCTCTCTGTCTGGCCATCCGTTTCCGGATGATAGGCTGTACTGAAATTGAGCTTGGTACCCATAGCTGCCTGTAATGCCTTCCAAAAAGAGGAAGTGAAGAGGGAATCCCTGTCGGAAATGATCTTACGTGGAACACCATGAAGTCTGACAATGTCTCGCAAAAACACCTGTGCTACTGCTGGTGCTGTGAAGGTGGTACGAACTGGTGAAAAGTGAGCCACTTTGGTCAACTTGTCAACCGTCACCAAGATGGCATCATGGCGGCGAGATGACATAGGGAGACCAATGATGAAATCCATAGATATAGTGTCCCACTTCCACTCTGGTATAGCATGAGGTTGGAGCAATCCTCCTGGATGGTTGTGCTCCACCTTGACTCTCTGACACTCAAGGCATCGGGCTACCAACTCGGCGATAAGCTGTCGCATTCCTGGCCAATGATATAGTTCCCTCAAGTCTGCATGCAACTTCTTGACACCGGGATGCGCTGCATAAGGAGCTCTATGTGCCTCTGTGATAATGAACTCCCGCAATTCCCCAGAAGAAGGTACATAGATGTGCCCTCTATGGCGTAATAAACCATCAGGCTCTAAGGAATAATCCACATATTTCCCTTCTAAGGTTCGCTGAGATCGAATAGCCTCGCAAACCTCTAAATACCATCTGTCCTCTGGCAGTCGCTGCATGATCCGATCTCTCAAATCCATGCTCATAGACATGGTATATACCTCGTGATGTCTCCTACTCAAAGCATCTGCAACTACATTTTCTTTCCCTTTGATGTAGTGAACGTCAAAATCATACTCACACAAGAATTCCATCCATCTCCTCTGACGTGCATTAAGATTCGGCTGAGTGAATATGTACTGAAGGCTCTGATGGTCTGAGTGCAACTCAAAATGATGACCCAAAAGGAAATGTCTCCATCTCACAAGTGCATGCACTACGGCTGCAAGCTCAAGGTCATGAGTGGGGTAATTAAGCTCGTGAGTCTTGAGTTTCCTAGACTCAAAAGCTATAGCTCTACCATTCTGCATAAGTACTGCTCCTAAACCATCTAGGGAAGCATCTGTGCAAACCATGAAATCAGCTGAAGGATCCAGTACTACAAGAATAGGTGCGGTAGTAAGTGCCTTTTTAAGCTCCTGAAAGGCCTTCTCGCACTTCTCCGTCCACTCAAACTTCTTTCCTTTACGCTGAAGAGAAGTGATAGGATGAGCAATTCTAGAGAATCCCTCAACAAAACGTCGGTAATAACCTGCTAGGCCCATGAAGCTCCTGACCTCTGTCACACTGGTAGGTGCTGGCCAATCCATAATGGCTCTGATCTTGGATGGGTCCACTGAGATCCCATCACCGGATATAACATGACCAAGGTACTTGATCTCAGTTTTAAAGAAAGCACACTTCGACAAACTGCCATACAACTGATTTTCCCTCAAACACTGCAAAACCTGCCCCAAGTGTTCCTCATGTTCCTCCTCATTCCGTGAATATACCAAAATGTCGTCAAGAAACACAATCACAAAGCGGTCGAGGAATGCACGGAATACCCCATTCATGAGACTCATAAAGACTGCTGGGGCATTCGTAAGACCGAATGGGACCACGGTGAACTCATAGTGGCCATATCTGGTGCGAAATGCGGTCTTGTGGATATCACTTTCCACTATTCTCAACTGATGGTACCCTGATTTTAAATCAATCTTGGAAAATACTTTGGCACCTTGAAGTTGGTCAAACAAATCATCGATCCTGGGCAATGGATATCGGTTCTTGATGGTTACTTTGTTCAACTGACGGTAGTCCATGCATAATCGGAGAGATCCATCTTTCTTCTTCACGAAGATGACTGGTGCACCCCAAGGGGATACACTAGGGCGAATGTGGCCCTTCTCTAGGAGTTCCTCAAGCTGAATCTTGAGCTCATTAAGCTCATTTGTAGTCATTCTATATGGTGCTCTAGAAATTGGTTCGGCTCCTGGAACAAGGTCTATATGAAAATCAATCTCTCTACGGGGCGGCATACCAGGTAGCTCTGAAGGAAATACATCCGAAAATTCCCTAAGGATAGGATGGTCGTCAATAGATGGTTCCTTTTCCTCCTCTTCTTCTCTATCACTAATGGTGATGGCAAATAACTGACATCCCTTTCGCATGCTCTGCTTAAGCTGCATGGCGGAGATCATACGAAGAGACACGGGTCTCTGAATTCCAGTGATCACTATAGGAGAGCCATGATCATCCTCACACTCGATCCTTTTCAGGCGACAATCCATCTTGGCTCTGTGGGCATAAAGCCAATCCATGCCAAGTACAACGCCATATGATCCAAGTGGTGTAACTCTAAGGTCTACTAAGGTGGTGATGTTGCCAATCTGAAGCTGACATCCCTTAACCTCTGATTCCACTGACACTCTAGCCCCTGAAGCTAATTCCACTTCCCAACTGACCTCTTGCCTAGTTGCCACTAGCCCGCAACGCTCCACAACCAATGGGGATATAAAAGAATCAGTAGCTCCTGAATCAAATAGTATAGATACACTGCTACCTCCGATCATACCTGCTACCTCAATAACCGTGGCCTGATGCTCTACCTGGCGGTTGTCAACCGCTGCAAAGACTCTGTGGGACTTGCCCATGTCCCCAACTGTCGGCTCTGATGCTGTCATCCTCTGATTCCCTGTCATCTGACCCTGAGGACACTCTCTCGCTATGTGTCCCATGGCCCCACATGTGAAGCAAGGGCCTCGTGCCTGAAACTGTACTCCCTGTGGTCTAGAGAAAGACTGTCCCCCTGTCCTGCTAGAACCACTGTACCCACCTCTAGAGGACTGCTGAGTCCTAGCCGGAGGTGTGTAAGGAGCCTGAGATTTCTGATCTCGCCTCTGACCCTGTGACTGCCACTGCTTGGGCTTTATGCCCTGCTGATTCTGCAGAGGCTTTTGCCTCTGGTTTTGCTGTGACTGCTGCGGAGGAGGGGGTTTGGAGAACCCCGATGAGTGCCTGTTGTTACCTTTCCAATGGGGTTTCTGAAACCCATAAGTCTGTGGTGAAGGGTTACGGTTCTGAAACCGATCCTTCGAGTCATGTGGTCTGGCCTGAATCTCCTCGGCTATCAAAGCCTTCTCCACGGCAACCCGGAGGCTCCCTGGAGCGGCCATTCTCACTGGTCCTGCTATGCCAGAATTCAATCCTCTGATAAATCAGTTGACGAGAAGCTTTTCATCTTTCAGGTAGTCTACATAAGGCAATAGTTCAAAGAACTTGTTCTCGTACTGTGTCACTGTCATACCCTTCTGCTGGAGGTCATGAAACTCATCCACCCTACACTGTCTGAAATGCTCTGATAGATACCTCTCCCTGAATCTCTCTGTGAAAATCTCCCAAGTGAGGGTCTCTATCTCTAAGCCGCACTTATATTCCTCCTGTCTCCACCATGTGGAGGCTG
Source organism: Cryptomeria japonica (assembly GCF_030272615.1). Classification (NCBI taxonomy): domain Eukaryota; kingdom Viridiplantae; phylum Streptophyta; class Pinopsida; order Cupressales; family Cupressaceae; genus Cryptomeria; species Cryptomeria japonica. The sequence continues at coordinate 709,107,737 of NC_081411.1, read as the reverse complement.
TTCCTCGCAATAGGTGTACCGCTGCACGTGCTTTTAGATTGCTCTCATAAGAGCGCAATGCAAAGCACCTATCTAGGCTTAAAAGCCATGCCTCTGCCTCTACCCCATCGGTAGATCCCCCAAATGATGGTGGCTGAAGACGCATAACCTCTCTGATTAGATCCCCTGGATCTCTACGTGCCCTCTCAATATACACTGGTGCTACGGCTGGAGGTGGTGCTGGTAGGTGAATGGGTTCGGGCTCATGCCCAACCTGACTCTCCACGGGATTAGGAGGTGGACTCCTACTCCGTTCCCGTTCTACTATTCTATGACTTCCTGAGTTCTGGTTTTCAACATTGTGGTCTACTGCTGGAAGCCTATCCTGTACTAATCCAATCAGGTTCTGAAGGGCTACCAAGATGTCTCGGTTTGGGTCAAATGGTTGCTCAGGAGGAGCTGCTGGGTCCACTTCCTGAACCGATTCCTCCCTAATGACCTCTTCGCGTGCCATGCGTGCACGCTTAGGGCCTCTACCTCGTTTGCGAGCTTGTCGCGTAGCTGGAGGCATCCTTTTTAAGAGAATAAAATAAAATGAAATAAATAACTATTTTTAGGAGAAAATATTTAGCTAGTTTAAAAATAAAATTAAATACAATTTAATTAATTAAATAATTGTAGCGAAACGTAATGGAGTAAGGTTCCCTAGTGTTGGCAACCTGGTTCTGATACCAAAAATGTCATGCCCAACTCTTGGGCACGAACGGAATTTTTTTTTTTTTTTAAAAAAAATACTTAACTAATTATCGACTAACTAAATTAAAATAATGCAACTTAGTGCGATTAACTTAACTAAATAATGCATCTTTGGTTCGGCCTCAACTACGTTAGTATCATTCTGGTAGTTAAGTCCAATTTAGTAATAAGGATGACTAGGTTATTCCATGCGCTAGATATTCTCCAAAAAGGAAATTCACTAAGCTACATTGATAAATAATTTAAAGTTCAAGTGTAACGATTAATTTCAAATTTAAGCTTCTCAAATTTTATCTTACTTTCTTATCCTCTAGAATTTTTTATTTAATATTCATCGTGCCTTAAAACACCTTATTTAATTCGGATCTCCATGAGTTAAAATTACGTTGCATTCATGTACTAAATTTGGCCCTATTTGGCCCTACTAAATCTTAGTAACTACACCCCTAATATATTTATTTAACACTAACTCACCTAGGTACTTAAATCATTTTATAACGTTCCTTCTTCTTATTATCACAAGTGTTCAAAATTTATCTTCACATCTATCAACTTTAATACCAATTAATTACCAATTTTAATCCTACTAATTTCATATATACCTAAATATATAAATAAATATATATACGTATATATATATATATATATATATATATATATATATATATATATATTTGAATATATATATATATATATATACATATATATATATATCTACGTAATTACCCATACACGCACTTATTACTTTATACTAATACTTATCCCTTTAAACGCCATTTTCCCCCCCCCTCTCATATTTAAACTTTATGAGTGTTGCCCTAACCCGAAATTAGGGTTAGGGCGAAACACATCATACCCACATATGTTTGTTTTATTTAAAATTTAACTCTAAATTTCTTTTCGCACTTCCTACTTCCCTAACCCTAACTTGCTGAGCTTTGTTATTTTCTTCTTTTTTCATTGGTGTGTGTTTTGCGGGCTTGTGCAGGGGGGAACGGTGCGAAGGGAATCGGGAGAGGAGGAGGCGATCCGAGGGCACGCAGCGGCCGAAGCAAGGAAGCGAGGGAGGTTTCTGGGCGGCGCCACCAGTGGGTCTCTCCACTGCGTGGGCTGCGGCCCGCACAGTGGGCACAACCCGCTGTGGAGGTCGCAGCCCGCACAGTGGTGCAGCCCACTGTGTGGGTCGCGGCCTGCGCAGCGCCGCTACCCCCGTGAGGGCCACAGCCGGCACACTTGGCGCTGCCGTGGTGACCCCTACAACCCTCTGCGATGAAGTTGTTTTCCTTTTTTTTTCAAAAAAAATGGATTAATCATTGTTTAGTATTATCTTTTTTTTTTTAATATATATATATATATATATATATATATATATATGTTCTGTTTAAATTTGTGGAACAGTGGTTTTATATGGTCTGTCAGTTACAATGTATATACCTGATTTTATTTGGATATATATATATATATATGTGTGTGTGTGTGTGTTTCATGAGTATATCAATGAATCTCTATCTGTAACAGGTTTATGAGCAATGAGTTTTCTCTTTTTTTTTATCAGACATGGATTCAGTTTTCATCTTATATATATATATATATATATATATATATATATATATATATATATATATATATGTATATATGTTTATATCTACATATATATATATATATATATATATATCTTTATATATATTTAAAATGTGGAAATGGGTTTAATAAAACCCCCCCTTTTTTTTTGTTTCTTTGCTGGAATATAACTGAATATCAGACTGTAATCCATGAGGGTAAAATGTATTCAAATGTATATATATAGATATATTATCTCTCTTTTTTTTTTTTGCTATTCCTTTAAAAATAAGGAAATATAACTAACTTTATTTTCTAACCACATTTACAAAATGAAAGGGCAAGCAGATTTTAGTGTTATTACAGCTGCAACCAATGTTGCCTAATATGCATTTAAACAATTACAATTGATGATGTATTACCAAAAAACACTACATTTTTCATTTCTTTTCATAAACTTATTAGTACACAAAAATAACTTTCTGTCATAATACAGTCCAGCAAGTAAACATTAACTTAAACTTAATACCTATAAGAAAATATTTCTATTCCTTCATTACTAGGTAACACTAACTAGAGTGTGGGCATTATACCTTTTTTTGAAACTTATTATTAGTAAAGATGAACACAAAGATTTGGGAAAAATACACATTTACCTTTTTTTTTTCCTTTCCAATACATTGCTTTTCTATTTGGAAAATAAATACATCATGGCCTATCTTTTCTTTTACAAGCAATCATGGAGTACAAAATCCTCTTTCCTTATGAATAACAAAATCTAGCTCCTTTCCTTTCTTTTTATTTACAACTCCCAAAAGAGAATAAAATGTCTTCTTAACTAATTTCTGCAACATAAACAACAACATGGTCTTTCAACACTTCTTTTCCCATTCCCATGCAACCTGCAAAAACAACGCACCTTGACCATGGGAAGCTCACCTCCCAGCCTAGGCTTACTAGAAGCCACCCCCGAGCTTGGAGAACCAAGCACTAGACGGGTTACAAACATGCAAACCCCACAACAAAAATAAACACATTTACATTCAAATATCCCTTCCCAAGCTACACATTCACCACTTTCATGGTGACTCTTCCATGGGTGGAAGTGGACCAAGTACCTATGGGGAGAATGCATGCCAAAAAAAAACAATACTACATTAGCCACCTCATGGCAACACAAATGCAACCCAAATACTTTCACAACCTTATGCCCCCCCAAAAAGGCTCAAGGCCATATATGCTCCCCTTATGACCCCCAAATGCATACACATGGCTATGCATCAAGGGTCACCAAGGACTCCCTTGAGAACACTCTCCATAAGGAGAGCCTCTCACCCATGGCTGTCAAACTCCTTCCACCCCAAGATCTTCCTACCCTCCCAAGGATAGGAGATCTTGGACACTCCCAAAAAAAACCACAAGAAACACAAACAAATACATAGAAAGGAAAGCTACACATAATAACTTCAACCAAAAACTTCATAAGCACAATCTTACAAACAACTCTTTCATTTCACAAAACAACACAAATTATCATTTACAACATAATAAGAGGAAGAAGGGAGTAACCAACCTTATTCTGCCAAAAAGGTTTGCTAACTTTAGTTGGGGATGAGCTGCCCAATTTCCACTATCTTTTCTCCCAAAATTCCACTAAAAATGCCAATTCCTACTAACTTTTTCCAAAACAAGCAAAATCTCCAAGAGAGGAGAGTGGGTGATTACTCACTAAGTTTGCAAATTCTTGCCTAAGAAGGCCTCTCACACACTTCCCAATCCCCTTGGGTGAGGTGTGAGTTCCCATTGGTTGCCCTTCCCAAACTCTTGCATATTACTCAAATTGGAAAGGGAAAAGGTGGAAGAGGATGGGGAAGAGAGTTTAACTCCTAAAGGGAAGGTTCTCTATCCTAGGGAGAACTTTCTAAGTTCAATTTTCGTGCATCTTGGAATTATCACTTTTTGAAGTGACTTCATAGTCACATGGGAGAAGCCACATGTTGCAAAACACCCCTAACCCATAGGTATACCCTTAGGACCTTTGGAAAAGCCTAAAAACTTACCCTAGGAGTCCATTAAACCCTTTGGAAACCCCACTGAAGTTTACCTACGGGTCAAGCATGAGTTGACCACTCCCATGACTCCCTACCCAAGACAAATTTGGGACCACACTCATGTTTTTGAATGGCTTTGGTAGAAACAAAACTCCCTCCAAGAGATAAGTCAACATCAATGACACTTAATCAGCACGTGTCAAGTGACACAACAAAATTACAATATAAAAATCACACATGGAAAATGGGTCTCTTAAAGGATTACACAATTACATATAAATCAAATTTTACACTCAAGCATTATTTACACATCACAAATAAAATACATTACAAGGGGAGGGGTGTTGTCTCTCCAAATAGACAACTCCCGTCTTAACAAACGCACATCGGTCTAGGCTTGGTTCTCCATTAAATTCCATGGTCACATGGATAATTTTCCTGCGCATCTCAATTAACACATTAGTAACTCCAAATAATCACAATTATTCATAATCAAATACATGGATTCCATTGCAAATCAACACTCATACATTAAGAAACAACAATTCAATTCCTCATTTGTTTTCACATTCAATTTCACATAAGCAAACAACATAATTTCCCAAAAATGAGCCATTCATAAATATGCATCATTTTTCTTTCATCAAAATAAAATCCTGCAAATGACATTCACCATCATAATGTAATTCTATTCTAGTAACATATCTAAGGTTCCATAATCATCATGCATGAAATAAAACATCAACAAATGTCAGTGCGGTCCAAATCATGGTATCACCTGTGTTCTAAGTCCATAATGCATAAAATAAAGCATCCATAATAGTCTCAATATGCAAATAACTGAAAATGTCAAACTGAATCGGGGTAGGGCCTCACAAGGATGACCTATACATGTAGATAATTTGAGTGCATCTAAACTTATGGAGATTGCTATAGTGATGCAATCCTAGGCTCAAAAGAAAAGGTTAAAAGAGCATAGAAAAGAAGCATAAACTATACAAACTGTTGTTGACATTCTGTCAACTCTCCTACCAGAGACTGACACTGGCAACTTGTCTACCCCTTTCGGCAAGCTTGGACAGTTGGTTGTTGATTCTACTGACCAACTTAAATCACTTGAAGAATCAACACATACCTTACCTGGAAAGAATTACAGAAAGAAGAGGGGAGAGAAATTATTGTTAGATATTGATAAAGGGAAGATTTCTTTATTTGTAAATAAAGATCTTTTGAGAACTATTGTTGAAATTGGAGGAAAATTTTTGGCCTATATATCTAACATTTCATTTTTATATTCTGATTTGAAGAAGAGGCGAGAAGAGACAGAAAAGGAACTGGAGAGGATATGTAATGCTTACATACCATTACAGGATTCATCCTTAGATTTTGGCAAATTGGTTGATGCTTTGCAACATTGGTTAGATGTTTATGATTTTGAACATGCTAAGTGACTCAGATCCTTGAAAGAACTAAAGAACCAGTTGAGTCCAAAAGTGGACATATTGCAAAGGGAATACAAGGATTCAGAAGCGGTTTTGGCAACCCCAGAGATGAGCACAGTGGATGAATGGAATAATTTGCTGCACAAGTTATGACAACTATTGAGATCATTGAAAGATTATTGGAAACATGGGATAATGATTCTACACAGATGAAGATTACTTTCAGTGACATTTTCTTAAAAATTGCAGTGAACACTCCTTGAAAAACTCTTATATCTATGTATATGTAGTTTTTGATGCAAATTTCTATATAATATATATATATATATATATATTACTTTTCAATCTGGTATTATTGTCAAAGGGGGAGTAGAAATATGTATGTGTCATGAAAATTTTGTGTGTACTATCAAGGGGGAGCAGAAATATGTATGTATAATTTTTGTAAGCACACTTAGTTGTACAGTTGTAAAATTTTCTAAGTGTTGCCATCAATGCCAAAGGGAGAGATTGTTGACTTGATGATGATTTTCATAATGGATGACTTTATGTGTTGTCATTGATGGCACATATATACACACACATATGCTCATATTGTCATAGTCATCTTAGTTAAGACAAGCTGGTACTACTCCTAAGTCTTAGTATTGCAAACCGGTATCATTTGTATAGAAAAGTCCAACTGGTTTTAAGGTGTCTAACCGGTATATGTAGACAGCCGATATATGCAGGAATGACAATTGGTTTTGGTCATTTTCATTGACACCAATTTGGAGATGTTGCAGAGATCAACAAGGAGGCAAATGGAGGACACTCGGTCTATGAGTTGGAAGAGGTTAACACTTAACTGATATCCGTGTTCCAACTGGTTTCACTGTTTGTGTGATGAATTATCATCGATTGTGATGAGTTATCTCTAATTGATAGATTTGGCAATAATTTGTGATGTGTTATGTAAGATTGTCTAGATACATTGAACCTAGGAAATTGTGATGAGGTTCTTGAGCCGACATCAAGTCTAATGTCTATAAAATGACATTGTGATGAACTATTTTAAGGATGCAAGATACAAGTGATGAGTTGATGTGATTTATTGAAGGAGTTGCAGAGTATGTCGATGATGTAGTATTAAGTGAGCAGAAGAGGATTTATACAAGCAAGATATGTTATTTCTAGAGCATACCACATGTTGTTTTCTTATCACTACAATAGTTAAATCCCCTAACCGGGTAAGCTCTAACAAGCTTCATTGTACAAATCCTCTAACCAGGTGATCCATTAGTTTGGGTTTGAAATCCTCTGGTGAGGTTACTCCTAACAGTGTACTACCTTTAACTAGGTATAGCTCCTAGCAGGGCTTTGGGATCTTTAATAGGATTTGCTCCTAGCAGAGCACTTTGTAGACCTTAACCGGTCAGTTACCTATTTCTGTAGATAGTTAACTTGTGAGTCCCATCTCACTATGGTTTTTCCCAGTTGGGTTTTCCACATATAAACACTTTTGTTATGGTGGATGTTTTACTTGTTGTGGATTGTTTTATAACACTTTGTATTGCATGCATAGTTTTAAGTAAACTAGTTAATTGTTTTTTCCGGTCTGTGTTTAAAGTTATATTGTTTTTGCTATCACTGATTCACTCCCCACATCTCAGTGCTTTATAAGTCTATCAAAACTTTTATTTATATTGTATCACAGTTTTGTGTTTAATTCTCTTTGGTTCTTTAGAGACACTAAATTAATTATTATTGCAATGAGATGTAATAATAGATACCATATGAGATGTTGTTCTTGTCTTTGTGCCTAAAGCTTAGGGTGCATCCAACTATCTTGAAATAGGCAATAATTCCCATTTAGGAAAAACCTTAAGTGGCTAATGGGAACCCAAAGTACTAAACTATGTAGATTGAGTAACCAAGGAATAAATAAATTCCTTGAAAATAGAGTCAATAAATAATGTCAGTAGAATTCCTATAGACATAGATTAAAAAATTTTATACATTAAATATATAACTTGTTTGTGTCCTTCTAATCGTGCTATTATTAGGTGTGTTTGGTTGGAAAACATGTACCCATAATATGCTTACCTAGCTATATTCACCAAGATGGTGAATGAAATGGGGACCAAAAGTGGCTACTATTTTTTTTTTTTGAAATCATCTAAACCTAAACTTAACGGAGAAATTATGAACTTAAAAATTGAAGATACCAAAAGAACAAGAATTGTAGTACTCTTAATCTAATTTCTAAACTACTAAAGTTTTTCAAAAATTGATAAGATTAAGAGGGTCAAATCCTTTTCCAATACAAAAGTGTTCCTAATTTTTTAGCAAAACATAACTTAATGTCTGGTGTGTGGGTAAAAAAATTTATTGTTGTATTGAGTATTTTAAAAAACCTTTTGGTAGAAAGATAGTTGAGAGTGAGTACCAGATTTTTTTTTTTGTAACTTTTTGTTCAAGTTTCTTTTTTAATGATTTTTTTGAACTAGATGCATCCTAAAAATTAGATACCTATTCATGTGAGTCATATATCTTGCACTAAACTAATCAAAAATACAATTTTTCTTTTGAAAGTGTAAAGAATGAAGTGTAGAACAATAATATATAATTTATTTTTAATTTGTTTGGATAAGTAGGTCAAAAGTTATTAAAAAATAGTATGCATTTCTCTGAGAAGTATAAAAACATAGGTAAAAGAAATCAGAAACTAATATTTTAATATTCAAATTAAAAAAAAAAATCATATGGTTAGAAATCTTAGAAGATGTGTGAGGTTATGCTGGCAATTGTAGATTTTACGACTATAACTGAATTGGGCTAGGCTCTCAATTAAGTAATGTCCCGTCAACCTCTTTATTTGTTCCACCTTGAGTGCATAGCCTATGATCATCTACTTTCAAAAGGGTTTCCTTCCCCATTTCTACCACAGGGTGACTTCTTGATTTCCTTCATGATGATGACCTCTCCATTTGTATAAGGCCTTGCTAGCTTGCCACATAGGATTCATTTTCCCTCTCCAAAGACTTCTTGACTTAAACAAACTTCTCAATGGAATGAACCATGTGGAAGCCTCACAAAGAACTAGAGCATTCATGAAAGGAGACTCCTAGGAATCCTTAATAGAATGTGACATGTCCAAGGCACGAATGGAGTATGAAATAAGACACACTTGCAAAAAACAAGCCATTTGTCATCAGGGTGAGGCTCATAGGAATTTTTGGGCTTATTACAAGGTGAAAGCATTCTGGTGGTCTAGAAAAGTATCTGAATGTAGATACAACTTGACTTAGTCAAGGATGTTGGCCATTTGGTGGAATTGATTATGTGTTACATTTTGTCATTGATGCCAACACTAGCCATTTGGATGCTTTACCGGCACCCTTTTGGTCCCATTAGGATGAGTGGTTTCTACTTGATCTAGATTTGGCATGATCCGGTAGGCTCTGATATAGTTTGGTGATGAAATTGGCTTGTTCATGATACTCATTCTCATATTTGGTCAGTTGGTTTTAGTCTAGTGATCGGATGCTATCCTTCTTGCTTAGAAGCTTGGTTTCTAGTTCCAACGAGGGTTTCACCGGTAGAGCTTTTGGATGATATCTTTTATGAATTGCATAAGTGGTGTTGGTGCATCTTCTGGTGGAGTTTCATGATGTTGTTGGTTATCATGTTCGAGAATTGATAGATGAAGATCATTGTTGTAGCGTATGGACCTATACTGGGTCCTGGTTGATCTAGTTTATGGACCGACTTTAATTTAACATGTGGGTTGGACCTCTCGATGTATTTATGGGATGTCTTCTGTGTTGTATATTATTTGTTTCATCTAAGGCCGACATGGTTTGTAATTATATAATTGGTTTACTGTCTGGTGGTTGACCCAATTGTTTATGGTCGAGCGTTTGTATATATAGATGTAAGATCTCATTGGAGATCATCATGGTTAATGTTAGAGGTCATGTTCAAGGAATGTAATGTGCCAATAGTGTAATAGCATTCATGCAGAGGAGTTGGTATCTTAACCAAAACTGTACTCAGGCATAGGAGATGCTCTCTTTTGTAGTTCAACAATTCTTTAGATTGTAGTCTGGATTTATATGTAGTCACTAAGGCTCCTTTTGTGATGAGCAGTGCACTCTAGGTTGTTGGCCCCTCAATTGTAATTCACATACTTACTACAGAAGTATTATCTGATTGTGGGTAGGCTTCCAATCATGGTTTTTCCCTTTATTGGGTTTTCCACATACAAATCTTGGTGTTATGTGGATGGTATTTATTTTTGTGATTACTATTTATGCTTAATTGGTTTAACTGCTATTTCCATATTAATGTTTTGGGTTCCGCTATTAAAGTTTAAATTGCTAATGGTTCTGGTAATCTGTGACAACTAATTCACCACCCCCCCCCAACTCTCAATTGTCTTCTAGTTATTTGAACTGTCTAACATAGGAAAATGGTAAAAAATGGATAATAGAAGGATTAACGCCCAGATTGTCTTGATCAAAATAATGAGAAATCTAGGTGGTAGTTGTGCTATTCATGTATGATTAAAAGGCGATTATTTAGGATCCAACAAAGAGATAGTTGCAATAGTTACCATGATAAGCCAGACACACAGTAGATATTTAGGCATAATGTTGGTTGTAAATCTTTTCTTAGTAGGGAGAGAAAGGTTGTTTAAGATCATGGGTATTCTTTTTGAAAGGATGGAACACTTTGAATTTTCCTGGAAATGAGGATGGAAATAATATTTTAGATCTTTGTAGCTTTCATCTATTATTAGAACTTATCATGTTTGTTCTTAGATAAGGCATGAGACTATGCATTTATTTTGTGTTTTTCTTGTTTTATTTGGGTTGACATGCTCTATGTTAATATTTTAGTGTGGAAGTGGTTACGATATACTCAATTTAGTTTCACATGCTCTATGTATATATTTTAGTGTGGAAGTAGGTCATTTTATAACTTCGACTACTGTAGGGTTTGCTATGAATTTAGGTGCAGAGGAGGATGCCATGATGATAAATACCTTTTTCTGCCTTTGGATGGATTGGTTGCTGAAGTGCTTTGCCTCTTTTCTTGGAATGCCTTAGCTCAGAAATCTTCGCGCTCTCTGAAAGTTTGAATTCATGGTGAAATGAAATGGAGCCAAAACCTTATTTTATAAAGTCTTTTCTGCTACCTACCACATTAATTGCTTGCCAGTAATGTATTAGCTTAACTTTATTTGCTGGTAATGAATGATTTTCAACTTCTTTTCTCTAACCGAGGGAATAATAGCACATGTGTCATTAGATTGGCAAACCCTCAAGACAATTTTCTTCAATTTGATGATGAACATCCTGCCGGTGGAGCATTGCTCTATCCTGTCGGTGGGGCATTTGTTGGTTCTACTGGTGGAGGAGTATCCCCAATATTTAGATCACCTTTTCTAATCCATTGCTTTGAGAATTCTTGCTTAACCTCTTCAACCTTTTCTTTACCTTTCAAACTAGTACTTTTGTTGTCTACCGGTGTACCTTTACTTCTACAAAATTTAGCAATATGACCAATCTTGTTACATGCATAACAAGTTACATTATTTTTCTAAATAGCTTTCCCATAACCTATGTCAGTTTGTGTTCTGCATTTATTTGATAAATGACCAAATCTTCCACAAGCATAACATCTTACATTCATTCTACAATTTTCAGAGTTATGACCAATTTTGTTGCATTTGGAGCATTGACCGGTGGGAGGATTGATGTTCTGATAATTCCTAGATCTACATTCATTTGCCCTATGACCATATTTATTGCAGTTAAAGAATTTTCCATTGAATTTGTAAGTATTAGAAGGTCTTACTGGTTTGCTGTGATCCTTGATATTTGCAGTACCAGAGCTTTCTCCAACTTCAAATCCAATTCTAGAAGTGTCACCTTTGGGTTTTTGATTCTTCAATAAGGTGCCAAGTTCTTCTGAGCTTTTTCTTTGTGTTGATTTGTACTTTCCAATTCCCTTTCCAATATTTATTTTTGTCTCATTAGTTCATTAGAGTCATTATGAGTATGCATCAGATCTGTCTTCAACATGTCATTTTCATAGCTAAGTCTTGTGTTCTCATTTGCTGCATCACTTAGTCTTCTGGTCAATTCTTCTTCATTCTTCTTTCTATCCTCAATCTCTTTGCAAAATCTCATAGTCATATCCTGCATTTCATTTTTTGTTGTCATATCCTGCGTTTCATTCAAAACACAGTGATCACATGCTCAGGGGGAGCCCCCATATTTTTGGTAACATTTTTTTGGTATACACATTTTTGGATATCTTTTTGAAATTTCTCATGAGTGTTGCCATCAATGCCAAAGGGGGAGATTGTTGGCATATGGACACTCCAATGAGACATTGTGTGTGATTGAAGGTTTTGTCATTGATGACAACCTTGCAATCCTATGGCACCGCAAAGACATTATACCGGCAAAGCATTACACAGGCAACCTTGCAATCCTATGGCACCAGCAAGACATTATACCAGCAAAGCATTACACAGGAAACCTTGCAATCCTATGGCATCAGCAAGACACTACCGGCATTAACAAAATCAATCTACACCGTCACCGACACAGAAGATGTACACTGACACAAAAGGAAATATGTATACCGGCACAGAGGCTGACAGGATTTTTGATATGTAATATTTTGTTTATCATTGAAAGCCGACTTGGCAAATTGTAAAATGACTCTTGTATATAAAAGAGATCATTGTAGGCATTTGTAGGATATGGAAAGAATGTAATAAATAAATTATAAGGCAGACTTAATGTGCGAATTGTAGGTCAAAGGTATATGTAAAGAATAGAGCAAGAACCGGTACTGAATCTGGCATTGAAGATGCTATTATAAAGCAGTACAGAATATTGGATTTATGTAAATCCTCAGTGTAAGTTAGTGTGACTTCTTGTTGAGCAGTGAGCTCTAGGCAGTTGGCCTTCCTACATGTGCAGGCCCCTATTGTAAGTAATATTCTCTTATTGGCCAGTATGTGAATATTGTGGGTCACAAATCCCACCGAGGTTTTTCCCACACCAGGTTTCCTCGTTAAACATCTTGTGTTATGGTGTTCTTTTCATGTGGATGCTTTTGATTTTGTTATTTGCATTAATTCTTGCATACCGGTATACTGTTACTTTATATTCTGCATATTCAGTTTTAAGAAAATTACATTACCGGTCAGATACTGATTCACCCCCCCCTCTTAGTATCTGTGGGAACTCTAACAGAATATATATTTCTGGGCAACATTATTAATGGATTGGTTAATTTAACAACGATTTGGGAAACTTTATATTCCTTGACTTAGTTAAATAATTAATATTAATTCAAGTAATTTGTATTAATGTTAATTTAATTGAATTTGGATTAATTAAATATTATAAAATGTAATTAAAATTGGAGGATCTTTGGGGTGAATGTATTTAATATTAAAATGTAATTGTCCTTATAAAATTAATTTATTTTGCTATTGATAATGGGAATTATTTTGATTGTTACGTAAATTAAAATCTAATTTGATCGCTTAGGAGTTTGAGACGAGACCTAAGTTTTCTAGTTAATTTTTAATACATCACTCAATTTAGAAACCCATTCTTAAAGTCAATTAAGATATCTTTAAGTAAAACTTATTAAGTTATCACATCTAATTAAACGTAGGTCACAAGTAATTAAGTGTAAAAAAAAAACATTTTGTCATTGTGGTTTTGCCCAAAAGTTTGGGCATGACAAAAAATAGGTTGACAACACCAACACAACACCATAATCAAGACAATTGGATAGCACAAGGATAATAAATACTCTCAACAAGTTTTCAATGGAGGCTTCTATACACAACCACTAGGGTAGGGTCCTTAGGTACAAATAGGAAAGAGTATTATCACATGGCATCTACATGAGTTTCCCTAGTATCTTCTCTAGACCTCAACACCCATTTGACGATACATGTGGAACTGAACAATCATTTGATGGAGACAAGGAAGTTCGATCATGCCAAATCAACATCCCCAAGATGGACAAGCCTTCCCAATTCCATCCTTAGTTTGAACTAGTACTCAAGGCCATGGGTGGGGCACCTTAAATATCTTTTTAATTTTTTTTTCCTTGGTTCATTTATTATGTTATCAATTGTTTAAGAAGACTCTTAATGAGATTCCTTGGTAGCCACTTTAGGGCCCCAACACCCATTGAGAGCCACTCCCCCTAACTTGCACCTAGATGCCTCTAACCTCGAGTTCCATTCCAAGGAATGATAAGCATACATCACATAGATATCTCAAATGAATCATACATGAATCCATAATCAAGAATCAAAATCATAAATCATACATAGGGCCTCTCTAGACCTTATCCATCAAAATACATCAATAAATCCACTTCCAAATGTGATAATTACAATCGATAATAGAGAAACATATACAAACATTAATCAACTTAAATAAGTCCTTATAGATCCTCAAACATAAAAAAAATAGATTCCAAACCTATCCCAAGCCTTTAGTAACTCACCTGGAACCCCATGGATAAGAACTAACCCAAACAAGAGAAAATTTAGGTTTTCTGCATGATTGGTTTGGTAACTGCATAGTTGGCACTTAAATCTATGCAATTGAGGCTTCATCCTACATATTTGATGCCTTTTGTTGTGAAATTGAAGGCTTAAACAACACAATTGAGCCTATTCTGGCGCAGTTGAGAAGGGTCAAGTTGGGAAGCAAAATTGACCAATCTATAGGCCTTGAAAGTGAAAATAGGAGAATATCCATTTGAGAGAGGCCTATTTCCCTTTAATAAAAACCTTAAATGGGCCCCCAAGACATATAAAATTACAAGACTCAAAACTCACAAAATAGCCACTTAAAAACTCCATTTAGAGAGGGCATCTAAACACAAAATGACATACATTTAACTAGAACTTAAAATCAATTTCAAAAATCAATGGAAGACATCAAATACACCACTTTATCTAATAAAAATTCCAAGAATAAAAGTTAATTCATAAGGGAATTGAAAACCCTAAGATCAACCCATTTACATACATAGAGAAAGAAAGTGCATTCAATGCTAATGCTTAAATATAAATGACCAAAATTAAAAGCCCTTTCAAATAACAATAAAAAACACTAAAATAATCATTTACTATTCCCAAAAAAAGGAAAATCATATAACATTCATAGGGGTTTCTAAACCCTGCCTCGGGTCCTTCGAAGACAACACGAATAGAAAAGATCGAAGAGAAAAGGTAGCATAAAAGCAATCCACGAGAAACCAGGAGATTCCAAATAGAAAAAAACCAAAGAGTAGAAATAAAAATTCCTCCATCAAATCCTATTACAACACCCTAATATCAAATCCTAGAGGCTCTCCAAAATCATTCCTCCACAAGCAACCAAACTCAATCAAAATCCTACCAACACTCAAAATTTCCTCTCCCAAATTTCTCCAGAAATTCTAGCCAAAAACTCTAAAAAAAATACCACATAAAATCCTCCAAAACCAAAATACTAAACAATAATAAACTCATTCCCAAACTTGTACATGAATCCTCAACCAACCCACCAAATAAAATTGACAAAATAACTCATAAATCTAAGATTAACTCACAAATGAATAACCAACTCCCACCAATAAAAAATAATGTATAATTATCAATTACCAAAGAATTAAATCATTGACCACTCAAATATAATTACACCATTCAAACTATAATATACATATTATATCACCACTGCAATGAATTAACATGTTATGATCATAAAAACTAGAATACAAACAAATATTATAGTATCAACATAATTAAATTTATATCATATAATTAAGTAATAATAATAACAATAATATGAATAATCATAATTATTTACACCTAAAATGGTATAATTAAATCATAAATATAATTAAAAACACCACACAAAAGTACATGATGTAACCAAGATAGAAACTACATCTGACACATAACCAAGATGACTCACTCAAGGATAGAAATATTACCTTTATGGCAATTCAACAAGAAAACTCAAAACCAAAGACAATGGTCCTAATGTGGGACAATGGTTAGGGCTAAGTCAACTTGGCCCTTTTATTGTATCTCCATTAACACCATCAAGGATTGTTAGGCATTCTCAAACCTATGAAGTCAGGTGGAGTTGATGTCTGGTACATGCATCAAAACAAAACAAAAATCACTTGCACACATACACATCCACATATATATATATGACAAATAGCAATAATAATCATAACTATTCCTACTATCTAGTGATTTGAACGTATTTTAGTACAACGTAAACATAATACATCATCTAACATAATAGCCATCTATAACATTAAAACCTAACATCATCATAAGTCCTCATGAGCATAAAACATCATAATAATACTTCATCTCATGTTTAATCATCAAGTAACCCTAAGAAATAAACCCTGATATTTTATTGTCATACCCTCAACATATCAACACCACTAGGACATTATAGATGTAATCATAAATCCTAATGTCGCCAATAAGTCTTTGAAAATATAAATCATCAACACATAGTCATGTCCTAAAACATAGATCCATTATACATAAGAAACCTTCAATAAATCAACTAAGTATATCTACATCAAAGAAATATCATGCCACTAAATTAACATAAATCTAGAAGAACCATAATCAAGATATAGACATAGAAGGCGTTACCCTAGATCATAGCTCATTTACCAAAATAGAATACATAGAAAACATGGTTCATCAACTTACCCACTATAACATTATCGTACTATCATTAAATGACCATCTCCAAATAAGCACAATCAAGATATTTACATATTATACCTAAGTACCCTCAAATACATATAAGAAACCAATGTTAAATTCAGGGGAAGGGAATTCTATTATCACATGCATTCTCATCTATTTAGATGATGTGTTGTCACCCCTTTCCATCCATCATTCATAATGTTGGTATTATGGATGTGTTGTATTAGTTTTGTCATTGATGTCAACACTTATCCTTCTGGAGATCTATATTGTTGACTTGGCACTATGGTTATTTTGGTTTAATGTTGAACCGGCATATTGTGTTCACTGGCAAGATCAATGACTTATGCATAGTCCCCAGTATATGCTCACCGACAGGTTATATGGTTCACCGACACTGATGATAACTTGTTATCATCTAGAGATCACTTGATTATGTCAAAGACATGGTTTGGATACTTGGTTTTGGTGTTTTGGTTATTGGTCTAATCGGGTGGCATATTTGTTATTACCGACAGATTGGTCTAGGTTATGGACTAGTATGCATTATCTATTCCATATCAACACAACATGTTATGGAGATGATTTATTGATTGGATATTGTTGTAAATGTATTGAGCTGACATGTTGTATTACCTCAAGACTTATTTGTAATTGATTGAATTGTAATATTCTTAGTGAGCCGACCTACACATTTGGTCTTAGGTTTTGTATATATGTAAGATCTCATTTATGAGATAAACATATGATATGGTTATGGTAGGGTATTATAACATGGTATGTGTGAATATTGAAGATCATATGAGCAAACCATAGAGAAGGTTCAAGGAAGGTTTGAAGGTGTTTATCAGAGCTTAACCAGTATTGAATCCAACATCGGAGATGCTATTTTGAGCAATAGATTATTATAGGATTTAACCATCCTACTGTAGTCATTGCGACTCCCATTTGAGTAGTGTGCTCTAGGCAGTTGGCCTTTCTTCATGTGCAAACCCCATTTGTATACACATACTATCTGCAATAGTATCATTTGATTGTGGGTAAGGTTTCCCACTGTGGTTTTTCCTCTTACACGGTTTCCATGTCAAAATCTCTATGTTATGTGTTGTGGATGTTGTTTCTCTTTCTGTTTTATGCATTAAGTTTTACCGATATTGATATTAACTGCTAATCTGTCAACCGACATTAAGTTTGGTTTACTGGTATTAAGTATTAAGTTCAATCAAGTTATAATTGGGTTGAAATTCATTGACAGCTGATTCACCCCCCTCTCAGTTGTCCTTCTGGTTTCTAACACATAAAATATAACCGTGATACATGCATGACTTAGCTATATCAGTAGGAACTTAATCATCACAATGACTACTAGAAATAACAAACATCTCTATCTACACCGATTATTACTATATTACTTGTATCATCTTCATTTGAGTGTAGGTTCAGTATCATAATACATATTTTATTGTGTAAGGGTTAGAGAGGTATTACACATGAAATCCAAAACCCCAAAATTTCTCAAAAATACTCTCCAATGACAAACCAATGGCACTCTATCAGCCCTAATATCATGTAAGAATTGGCTATGAAGTAGCCACCCAAGATCTAGAGGCCTAATGGAAAGCATAATAACACTTGAGAGTGTTAGGGTTCCCACAGATACTGAGAGGGGAGGGTGAATCAGTATCTGATCGGTAATGAGATTTTCTTGAAATAGAACATGCAGAACATAAAGTAATAGTATACCGATATGCAAGAATTAATGTAAATAATAGAATCAAAAACATCCACATGAAAAGAACACCATAACACAAGATGTTTAATGAGGAAACCCAGTGTGGGAAAAACCTTGGTGGGATTTGTGACCCACAATATTCACTTACTGGCCTATAAGAGAATATTACTTACAATAGGGGCTTGCACATGCAGGAAGGCCAACTGCCTAGAGCACACTGCTCAATAAGAAGTCACACTGACTTACAATGAGGATTTACACAGATCCAATATTCTATACTGCTTTACAATAGCATCTTCAATGCCAGATTCAGTACCCATTCTTGCTCTATTCTTTACATATACCCTTGACCTATAATTCACACATTAGGTCTTCCTTATAATTTTATCTTTATACTTCCTATCCATATATTACAAATGTCTACAATGATCTCTTTTATATACAAGAGTCATTTTACAATTTGCCAAGTCGGCTTACAATAATAAACAAAATATTACATATCGAAAATCCTGTCAGCCTCTATGCCGGTATACATGTTCTCTTCTGTGCCAGTGTACATCTTCTATGCCAGTGTCGGTGTAGATTGATCTTGCTGATGCCGGTGCACTGTCTTTCCAGTGCCACAAGATTGCAAGGCTGTCTGTGTAATGTTTTACTGGTATAATATCTTGCCGGTGCCATAGGATTGCAAGGTTGCCATCAATGACAAAACCTTCAATCACACACAATGTCTCATTGGAGTGTCCATATGCCAACAATCTCCCCCTTTGGCATTGATGGCAACACTCATGAGAAATTTCAAAAGATATCCAAAAAAAAATGTGTAGACCAAAAAAGTTTACCAAAAATGTGAGAGCTCCCCCTGAGCATGTGATCCATGTGTTTTGAATTTTCTCATCCTACTACTCCCCCTTTGGCATCAATGACAAAGGTTAGTATACTTTGTAGTTGTACCAATCCATAACCTCAACCTTGTAGTTGGGTAGTTATTATCTGAAGAATATCTCCCAAAATTAAGTTTATACCATCCATAAACTTCTTACTATCTTTTATTGTTGTCTCAGTTCTGTATACTGTACCGATGAGATGCTGCAAGTGCTCTGCTGGTGTTTTGCTTCCCTGTGTTAGTTCCTCTGAGATTTCCTTCCGTAGAGATGCTAAATAGTCCAATCTTGGACTTAGTTTAGATCTCAATAATTTTGCCTTGTTTATTATTTTCTCTTTCTCTCTTTCTAATTTGAGCAATTCTTCCTCAAAATTTGTTATCTCTTCCTGTACCTTGCTCATCTTTTTGTCTACATCTATGGTCAAAAAGTTTATCTTATAGGTGTCTTTGTACAGAGTTTTGTACTCTTTCAATAAATTGCACAGTTTCGATAGAAGTGTGTCAAATTCCCTGTTACACTTCTTTATTCCTTCCTCAAAGAATTTCTGTTTCTCTTTTTCTACAATTTTCTTTACAGATTCTACCTTTGTTTGCTCAAAATTTCCAGAAATATATTTACCAAGTGTATCCAACTAGCCTAAAGAATCTTTATTGTCTATATTACAATTAGTAGCTATTGATTTCAAAAATGGAATTGAATCATCTATTGATTTATAAGCTTGTGAGCTATAATCAGTTATTTTCTTGATAGATTCAAGTAATACCTCAGTCACATTTGTTGGTGACCCAACAAATTGAGTACCGGTGGAAGTGACCATGCTAGTATTGACCTCTAGTAGGTCTGTTTGTGTCTGCATTTCTTTAAGCACTAGTTTTCCTGCTTCATTTCTTACCGGTGGCATCTATTCTGGAGCCTTTAGCTTTGATGGTTTCTCTGTTTGTGTTCCAGATTCCATCTTTTTGTTTGTATCTACTGCTAGTTGCTCTGTCTTTCCTGATTTATTTGGTGTATCCTTATCTACCACTATGTTGATCTTCTGAGTATCAAAATTCACAATATATAGGACTTCAGGATTAGGATTATTATCCTCTGTATCCATACTCTCAGCTGCTGGTTGATCTTCTATAGTTGTTGTTTTTACTGGTGGAGTATTTAAAGGAGGTGGGGGTAAGTTGTCTCTAATCTTGATACTTGGTGGTCCACCAACTTTACCTTTCCCTTTGTCCTTCTGATATACCAGAATGGGCTTGGGATTCCTATATTCTTCTTGTTTTTCTTTTTCAACCAAGAATGTATCCCAACCATTTTTTGATTCCTTTGAAACTTCTGTAACTCTACCTACCATTAGTGAAATTTGTCAGTATGCAGTGGAAAAAACTGTCCGGTTGGCCTGAGCTATCAGATCATCAATTTCCTTAGGTGAGTTAACTGGGTATACTGCAAGTAGTTTTTCTATTTTAATTTTCTTATCCAATTCAATTATTCCTTGCCTTCTGGCCTCAAGTCTTTTATATAGTTCATCAGGAATTTCATTTAAGACTTGCAACAAAATTTTTTTATACATGTCCATGTGTAATATAACACTCTCCTCAACTTGTCCTTTCTCATCATCTGATAGGGTGTCATAGATTTTCCCTTTGTTTTTCAATTTACCTTCTTCTGTGATCTCATTCAGTAATATGTCAAGAGGGGCCAAGTCAGTGTTTGTCTTCTTCTTCTTTTTGGGGGTTAGCTTCTTCTTAGGTGTGACTTTCCTGACCGAAGATCTTACGGCTTGTTGCTTCTGTCTTGTCCTTCTAGGTGAAGGAGTGGTTGCCGGTGAGGGGTCTCTTTTCCTGACAACTCTTTTGAAATTTGTTGGCATATCTCCTTCTAAGGAAGTGTATACCGGTGATAGATGAGTTTCAGGTTGTTGGGCTGCCAACTCATCTTCAGTTATGCCGGTTTTCTTTAATACATCTTCCTTTATGGCTTTTGCTTGTTTGGTTCCTTTTCTCACAAATGCCTCAGCCTTTTTCACTCTCTTCTTAGATTGAATTTGACTTTCTATGGTCTCAGCACTACCAAATACTTCTTCCTTTGGTTCATTGGGGGCTTCCAAAAGTGCTTTGGCATAAGTTTCCACTATGTGGTCATCTATTTCATACCCCATCTCTGTTACCCAGATTGTCCTTGGGATGACTGCTTCCATCTAGATCTCATCCTTTTTTATTACAAAACATATATCATCCTTGTATTTGTTGATAATTTCCTGTGATAGTCTGATTCTCTTATTCATTCTGACCTTTAGTGCTTGAAAATACTCATTGATATTCTTTTCTTTGTTTTCACCCATGTTGTTGAATAAGTCAGATAATTGTTTTCCTACTGGTATGTCAAATCCAAAATCCTTGTTGCCTATACCGGGAACCTGTTTGGTTATATGTAGCATTAAGCATACAAGTAAATTTCCAAATCTAAAGGTTCCTTTCTTATCCTTCTTGATTTTTGCTAAATTCTCAATTAACTCATCCTTTAACCATTCATAGATATCAATTTTTACATTTTCCTTAACCATGTCATAAGCACTCTTTATGCATAAATTAGAAACTGAGTTAAGCCTATTAGCATGAGTTGCTTTGTAACCTAAAATCATGCTAAGAAATCTAACATTTGTATCCATCACATCATTAACCCTCAATGATCTCTTGTCGGATGTTGCACCAGTTAAGTTTGTTACTAAGTCATTGGAGACCTTCTTGGTTTTGTCAGGTCTGTTACCAGTGGAAGGTAACCCTGTTACTGCTTTCACAGCTTCCTTTGTAATTTTATGCACTGATTCAAGCTAAAAGAATGAATCATGTACCCTGCTCAGAACTATCCTAACCACTTCCTTGGGAAATTCAGGAATGCAGAGGATTTCAGTGAATCCTAGGGTTTCAACAATTTTATGCTCAGGTTTCACATTTTCAGAATTGTCACATATGGCAGACTTATACATGTTTTTAATTTCTTCATCACCTAATTCCTCTATGTTGCAATGAATATACATTCTAGGGTCTTCTGCATAAACAACACCTTTTGGAATTTTTGAAAAAGCACCTGTGTTGTCATCTTTCTTAGCTACCTTGGGAACTAGCTGAAACATGGGCCTAGGTCATTTTATAACTTCGACTACTATAGGGTTTGCTATGAATTTAGGTGCAGAGGAGGATGCCATGATGATAAATACCTTTTTCTGCCTTTGGATGGATTGGTTGCTGAAGTGCTTTGCCTCTTTGCTCGGAAATCTTCGCGCTCTTTGAAAGTTTGAATTCATCATGAAATGAAATGGAGCCAAAACCTTATTTTATAAATTCTTTTCTGCTACCTACCACATTAATTGCTTGCCAGTAATGTATTAGCTTAACTTTATTTGCTGGTAATGAATGATTTTCAACTTCTTTTCTCTAACCGAGGGAATAATAGCACATGTGTCATTAGATTGGCAAACCCTCAAGACAATTTTCTTCAATTTGATGAAGAACATCCCGCCGGTGGAGCATTGCTCTATCCTGTCGGTGAAGCATTTGTTGGTTCTACCGGTGGAGGAGTAACCCCAATATTTAGATTACCTTTTCTAATCCATTGCTTTGAAAATTCTTGCTTAACCTCTTCAACCTTTTCTTTACCTTTCAAGCTAGTACTTTTGTTATCTACCGGTGCACCTTTACTTCTACAGAATTTTGCAATATGACCAATTTTGTTAAATGCATAACAAGTTACATTATTTTTCTGAATAGCTTTCCCATAACCTATGCTGGTTTGTATTCTGCATTTATTTGATAAATGACCAAATCTTCCACAAACATAACATCTTACATTCATTCTACAATTTTTAGAGTTATGACCAATTTTGTTGCATTTGGTGCATTGACCGGTGGGAGGATTGATGTTCTGATAATTCCTATATCTACATTCATTTCCCTATGACCATATTTATTATAGTTAAAGCATTTTCCATTGAATTTGTAAGTATTAGAGGGTCTTACCGATTTGCTTTGATCCTGGGTATTTGCAGTACCGGAGCTTTCTCCAACTTCAAATCCAACTCCAGAAGTGTCACCTTTGGGTTTTTTATTCTTCAATAAGGTACCAAGTTCTTCTGAGCTTTTCTTGAATTTTTCTTTGTGTTGATTTGCAGTTTCCAATTCCCTTTCCAAGATCTCTTTTTGTCTCATTAGTTCATTCGAGTCATTTTGAGTATGCATCAGATCTATCTTCAACATATCATTTTCATAGCTAAGTCTTGTGTTCTCATTTGCTGCATCACTTAGTCTTCTGGTCAATTCTTCTTCATTCCTCTTTCTATCCTCAATCTCTTTGCAGAATCTCATAGTCATATCCTGCATTTCATTTTTTGTTGTCATGATCTCTTGTTTCAATTTGCTCATCATATCATTTAATGATTCCTTTTCATCATTTTCATTTTGCAATTTTTCACAAAGTTCTCTTCTCTTGTTTCTTGTAATAGTAAGATTTTCTTGAAGTGCCTGAATAATGTCCTGAGCTACTTTTAAATCATCTTCTAATTTGATATTTTTCAACTACTCTGCATCATAGTCAGTAAGAGCTCCTTCAAGTTGCTTCATCAGATTTTCCATCTTTACCGGTGTCAAGATCTTCCTCAAGCTGTTAGGCTTTTGAAAATAGAGGACCAAACTCTGATACCAATTGTTAGAGTTCCCACAGATACTAAGAGGGGGCAGTGAATCAGTATCTGACTAGTAATGTAATTTTCTTAAAACTAAATATGCAGAATATAAAGTAACAATATATCGATATGCAAGAATTAATGCAAATAACAAAATCAAAAGCATCCACATGAAAAGAACACCATAACACAATATTTTTAATGAGGAAACCTGGTGTGGGAAAAACCTTGGTGGGATTTGTGACCCACAATATTCACTTACTGGCCAATAAGAGAATATTACTTACAATAGGGGCCTGCACATGCAGGAAGGCCAACTGCCTAGAGCTCACTACTCAACAAGAAGTCACACTGACTTACAATGAGGATTTACATAAATCCAATATTCTGTACTGCTTTATAATAGCATCTTCAATGCCAGATTCAGTACCGGTTCTTCCTTTGTTCTTTACATATACCTTTGACCTACAATTCGCACATTAAGTCTGCCTTATAATTTATTTATTACATTCTCTCCATATCCTACAAATGCCTACAATGATCTCTTTTATATACAAGAGTCATTTTACAATTTGCCAAGTTGGCTTTCAATGATAATCAAAATATTACATATCAAAAATCCTGTTGGCCTCTGTGCTAGTATACATATTTCCTTCTGTGTCGATGTACATCTTCTATGCCGGTGCCGGTGTAGATTGATTTTGTTGATGCTGGTAGTGTCTTGCCGGTGCCATAGGATTGCAAGGTTGCCTGTGTAATGCTTTGTTGGTATAATGTCTTGCTGATGCCATAGGATTGCAAGGTTGCCTGTGTAATGCTTTGCCGGTATAATGTCTTGCCGGTGCCATAGGATTGCAAGATTGCCATCAATGACAAAACCTTCAATCACAAACAATGTCTCATTGGAGTGTCCATATGCCAACATATTCTCCATAATTGATATTTGGTCCTCTAATATATTTAAATGATCATTCACAATAGAAATACCCCCATAGGGATTAAATAAACATTATAATAAAATACTCATTCATGAGAGTTCTTAGAAAATATGTATATATAAATATATGGTTATCCACACAAGAAAATATAACTTCATTTATTCTATTGTACTTTAACACTCAACACCAAATTAGAAATTCCTCTTATATAAAAATGAATTTCCACAAGCTATTATAAAATAACTTATTAACAATGGGGAAAATTTCCTTATAACTTTACTTTAAAATTCAAACCCTACTCTAGTATTTTAAACCATGTGGGAATAACCCTATTTAGGGTTGCTTTTCTTTTCTTTAAACATACTATCTATTTGTTTCTTATTCTTTTTCTTTCATCTTCTTAATCCCTAACCCGAATTACAGTTAGGGTATTCATTTCAAATTTTATGCTTCTTGTGCAGGGACTGGTTTTTTTTATGGCGGTCAAGGGTTTCAAGGAGGCAAGCAGAGAGGGAAGTGGAGGCTGAGTATCTCCGTGGATACCCACAGTGCGACTGAGCCCCACTGTGGATACCCACCATGGGGGCTACACCACTCGCTGTAGATACCCACAATGGCGGCCAAGCCTCCATTGTAGGGTACCCACTCGATGGCGGTGGGTGGGGTGGAGCTCTCAGCTCCCCCATTCCCTGTGTAGAGATGCATAAGCAAAATAATTGTATTCTCAAAATGTATACTCATTGTAATTTTCTAGATTTACTAAATGTAGAGATTAATAGAATGCTACAATAAAATGTAGAGATTAATAGAATTTTACAATAAACTTTTACTTCCAGATTGATGTTTTATAATAGTAAAGATAATTTACATATTAATTATTTAAGGATATTTACAAGTTGAAGAAAATTATACTCTCCGAAATAAATAACACATGATTCAATATGAAGTTCTTTTTATTTTCAGAATCCTAATTTATCTTAACAACATTGGCTCTTTTATTAACTGACAATATATCATTTTACAAAAAATGAATAAACACCATTTATAATATGATATTTTTTTTGTGCAACTATATTTTGTTCTTTCCTTCTTAATCAGAAAACAGTAATTAAAATGAGATGATAATGAATGTATCAAACATAAATGTTTCCCATTCTGTTTTTAAATCTAAAACTAACTTTCATAATCATGTATGTTTAACCTTTTTCAATCATTGATAAATTTAATAAACCAACAATCATAATTCCCCTTTTCAATAGTAGAATAGAAGTATTATATTGAATGCTCCTTTGATTTAAATCTAATGAATAGTGAATAAAACAACAAGTAAATAAATCTTTCTTTCTTTTCTAGAAATACATTGTTCACAAGGAGATATGTATGAACCTTTCCTTCTTTACATTTTTATTTAAATGACTAAATACAACAAGAATATTTAGATAGGTAGATAAAAAAGGGGTGCACTTTCAACACTTTTAGACACTGCTTTAGGAGATCTAGCTCTACTCCATCCTTTATCCCAAATGAAAAACATGCAAATAAAACTTATAGGTTTTGACCATGGAGGCTCACCTCCCAACCTAGGCTTACAAGAAGACACCCTCGAGCTAGGAGAACCAAATCTAAATGGGTTACAAACAAAATCAACCTCACATGCAAGAGAAGCTTAAACAAACATAAACTCCCAACCCAAGGATTTACATTGTCACTATGTGACTAGCTTTGTGGGGTGAAGGTGGACCAAACACCTAGAGGAGATCTACAAGAAAGAGGAACAAATACCTTCACAAGGCTACCAAAGTACAACCAACTCAAGGTAACATACTTGACCCAAAACAAACCTTATGTCTCCCATGGCTTACAAGCCCATATCTCCCCTTATGACCCCCTTTTGCATAAGCATTAAAACAATGCAACAAGGGTCCCATAACCCTTATGTATCTCTCTCTTCCAAGAAGAGAGTCTCTACACTCTTAGGCTGTCAAGCAACCCTTCACCCCCAAGGCTACTCTACCCTCCCAAGGGTGAGTATGGCCTTGAAACACCCATAACACAAAATAATCACACAAATCACAAAAAAACACACAAACAAGGAACTCAACATCCAACTCCACAATCACTTAAACAACAAAAGATTAATAAAAAAACAACTTTCATTCTCATTTAACAATGGTATTCAAAATGCATGGAAGAACACTACCAGCCTTTGATCTTGCAAAAAGGTATGAGGAATGGTTGATGGAGAGCTGACCAATCCACTAGTCTTTTTTTCGCAAAAACAAAAATGTAACTTCTAAATCTAAATTTTCAACAACTCCAAGTCTACAAGATGGAGAGTGGGTGATCAAAATCCTAAGTTTGAATCCCTTCCCTAAGTAGGCTCCTCTCACACTTTCCAACTTCCTTGGAAAGGATGTGAGATCTCATAGGTTGGTCTTCCCAACCTGTTACATGGTTTCTAAAAATGGAAGCTGAAAAAGGTAAGAGAAAGTGGGAAAGAGAAACTATCACTCAAATGGAAGGTTGTTTGTCCAAGGAGAAATTCTCAAAAGTTGAATCTTCATCCATCTTGGAAAACTCACTTTTGAGGTGACTTGAGAGTCACATGTGAGTCGTCACATGGCTAAAATTGACCTTTACCCATAGGTAGAACATATGGGCCTTCAAAAATGCCCTAAACCTAACCTTAGGAGTTAGTTTGACCCTCCAGAAGCTCACCTAAAGTTTGTCTACGGGTCAAACTTGAGTTGACCATTCTAATGTGATGGGGTTCACCTAGCTTGCTCACAGTTCATCTAGCTGGTGTTGCTCAATTCCACCAACTCTCTAGGTCTGGCTATGCTCTAAGACCTCCAAGTCCTTCTCATTCTCTTTTAGGGCTTGCTTCTTGTCAATCTCAAGCTGTTTTCTTCAAGTGTTTAACTAGGAACCCTACCAATTCACAATGATTCCCATGTGCTCATTATGGGTGTCTTGGCTTCAACTTGTCACTTTGACCTTCTACTTATGTGAGTTGATGTAGAGGTTTGGAGGTGGCTTCTAACATGATTTGAATACCTTTTGGGTCCATTCAAGGTTTTCCTTTATTAGCTTTCTTACCGATTTCACCATTTTGCCTAGAAAATGGCTACAAGGAATTAGCCCTATTAGGCCTCCAAAATACGGTTTTCTAGGGATTAGGAGAAAACGGTCCAAAAGACCTTGCAAAAAGGGTTGATAATCTCCAAATAATCAGCTATCCCCAATTTATTTTAGTGGTTATGGTTCGTCAACCCATCGTACAATGCCCTAACCCAAAAATGAGGTTTTTGAAGGGTTTATAGGCCTTCTAACTGGCAGTGACTGGTCAAGTTTGGAAAATGATCATCAAATGGTCTTGTCAAGGCTTTTGATTGCATAGGAAACTATGTATTTATATCATTTACCCCTCCAAAAGGTTATTTTGTGGTCTTGCATTCACCCCTGCAGTTTACACTCCAAATTCACCCTATCTCCTCTAGCCAGGTTGCTCCTGAACTCGCCTAGAACAAGGTGACATTCATATTAAATTTCATCTCCAAAACTTGTCCCTACATATGTACACTTTACAAGTGGTTTCCTTCTATGTCCCAATAGGCCATGATGGTAGCACGAAGGGAATTCATGGGGCAACCATTTTACACAAAATTTCTATGTACAAGCCAAAACTAGTTGTTTGCAAACCAAACCAAGAAAACACCAATACACACTACCTAAAAAGATTTAAATGAATTAAAAGACTCTTAAATACACCAAAGAAACTCAATCCATTACTGAATCAATGGTTTCAATCCATTTATATTCACAAAATGAGCAAAATAAGCCAAAATGATGACAAACAATCCGAAACTAAGTAGTTTCAGATTGTTGATCTCATAAACACAAAACTCCAACCTTGGTAATCATGAAAGAGAAGGTTTTTATATTCTTCCCCATGTGTGGAGGAATTATAGGGAATTTTTCTATCCCTAACTCCATCGCTAAGCATATTAAGACAAAAATTATCATGACAACTTTCAAAAGTTGTCATGACAGCTTTTTGTAACTTTGCACTTTTTGCACTTTTTGCTTTTCTAATCTATCAAACCTATTCTAAGTCATTACTCATGAATTTTAAAGCATTCCTAAGACTATTTTAATCCTCCCTAATGCTTATACCAATTTTTTCCACTTTTGACCATCAAGAAGGTCAATTACCTACTCAAACCACTACCTATACACAAAATGCAAACCTAGGAAGGAACTAACTCTACTAGGCCTAAATTTGACTCAAAACACTCACTCTTGGACCCTCCTGGAGTCCTTATTCAATACTTGACTTGGCTAGGGTCAGTACAAGCCAAAATTGAGAAAACCCTATAAGCCTAAGTCCTAGGTGCTCTTGCACCATTCTCCCAAACAAAAGAAAATTATGTCGCCTCTTTGGGAATTAGATTCTCATCAATGCCTAGCTTCTTAAAATTTGTCTCAAGAACCGATGTAGCTTCAGAGTCATCCATACCCTTCCATTTTATTAGGTTCTCCCAATAGATTTGATGCCTTGTCTTCTTGGCGATCCTTGAACTCAACACCTTCTCGGCCTTTGGATTTGGTCTTGCTGGTAATTGAAGGTTGTTCACATCATCTAATACCTCTAAATGACTGCAATCTAAACCTTGGATTGGTCCTTTATAGGTAACTAAGTTTTCTAGGTTGAAAACTGGTGACAATCCTATGTCACTAGGTAGGTCCACCTTGTATGCATTTTCTCCATACTTGGCTAGAATGGCACATGGACCCAACCTTCTCATTTGTAACTTGTTAGGCACTCCTTGTTGTAACCTTGCTTTGTTTAGGTGCACCATGACAAGATCTCCCACTTGGAATTTTAGGTTCTTCCTTCTCTCATCAACTTTTTGCTTGAGTTTGCTTCTGGTCTCCATCAATGCTTGCTTGACTGATTCATGTACCTCCTTCATTGATTGAGCAAAGTCTTCTGCATACCCACTTCTTGCTACTACATTACCTAAGTCCCTCAACTCCAAAATACCTCTTGGGTGAACACCATAGACCACTTCAAAAGGGCTCTTGCTGGTAGTCCTATTTATTGTATCATTGTATGCATATTTAGCTTGTGAAAGCACTTGATCCTATGTCTGACCATACTCTTTGGTAAGGCACCTCAATAAGCTTCCCAAGCTCCTATTAACCACTTTGGTCTACCCATCTATTTGAGGATGGTAGGCTGATCCAAAAGATAGGTTGGTGCCAAGCTTTTGCCAAAGTGTTTTCCAAAAATGACTCATGAAATTTGAGTCCCTATCTGAAACAATGCTCATGGGTAGACCATGTATCCTTACTATCTCCTTAAAGAACAAATGAACTATTTGGCATGCATCATGAGTACTATTGCAAGGTACAAAGTGGGGCATCTTACTATATATGTCCATAATGACATAAATGTTGTCAAATCCCTACTTTGTCCCTGGTAAACCTACTACAAAGTCCATACTAATGCACTCCCAAGGTTTATTTGGTATGGGAAGATGTTGGTACAAACTGGCATTTGAAGAAGTACCCTTGGCCTTTTGGCAAACTATACAAGTCTCCACATACTTTTTTGCATCTTCATTCATCCTTGGCCAATAATAATACCTCTGAAACAACTCTTAAGTCTTATTGACTCCAAAATGTCCACTAACGCTGCCATTATGCTTCTCTTGAATGAGGTTTTCTCTCATTGAGCCTCTAGGCACATAAAGCTACCCACCTCTAAACAATAGTCCATCTTCCAAAGTAAAATAAGAATACTCACTATGGAAATGATTTTGATACTCCTTACACACCTTGTAGGCATTTGAGAAGTCTTCATCCTCCGGGTATAGGTCTCTAAAACTATCAACTCCTATGCTCCTCAATTGGATTTCTTGGACTGTCACAAGTCTCCTGCTTAATGCATTAGCAATCTGGTTTAACTATCCTTTCTTTTGCTTGATTTTGAATGTGTAGGACTTCATGTACTACACCCATTTCATGTGTTTATGACTGAGTTTTTCTTGTGAGTTTAGAAAGCTCAATGCTTAGTTGTCTGTATAGACTACAAATTCCTTAGGAAGGAGATAGTGTCTCCACTTCCTCAAAGCCTGCACTAAAGCATATAGTTCCAAGTCATAAGAGGATTATTTCCTCTTTGCATCACTTATCTTCTCACTATGGAAATCTACTGGTCTTTCTTCTTGGCTTAGGACAACACCTACTACAACATTGCTTGCATCACATTCCACTATGAAAAGTTTCTCAAAACTAGGCAACACTAGCACCAGTTGAGTAGCTATCTACGCCTTCTAGGTTTCAAAACCTTTATTTGCTTGTTCACTCCACTGAAACTTTTCCTTCATTCCACCTCTAATGGTGTCTAACATTGTTGCACACATAGCACTGAATTGCCTAATGAACTTCCTGTAGTACTGAGCTAGTCCATGGAAGCTTCTCACCTCTATTGCTGACTTAGGAGTAGGCCAATTTACTATGGCTTCAACCTTGTTGGGATCCATCTTGAGGTTTCCTCGAGACAACACAAACCCAAGGTAAACCAACTCCTGCTTAACAAATTCACACTTGTCCAAGTTCATGGTTAGATTTTCTTCATGCAATCTTTGTAGTACATCTTGCAAATGATTAATATGATCTGCCCTATCCTTACTGAAAATGAGAATATCATCTAGATATACCACCACAAATTTACCTATGAAGTCCTTCATCACCTCATTCATGAGTCTCATGAAGGTTCTTGGAGCATCGAATAAGCCAAATGGCATTACAAACCATTCATAAAGACCCTTTGTATTCTTAAATGCAGTTTTCCACTCATCACCCTCCTTAATCCTAATTTGGTGGTATCCACTTTTAAAGTCGATATTGGTAAAGTACTTGGCTTCCCCTAAACAATCCATTAGGTCTTCTATTCTAGGAATCGGGAACCTATATCTGATGGTGATCCTATTTATATCTCTAGAATCAGTAGACAATCTCCAAGTACCACCTTTCTTTGGGGATAACATGGTAGGGATAACACAAGGGCTAATGCTTTTCCTAATTAGGCCTTGGTCTAAGAGCTCTTGGATTTGCTTGGCTATCTCAAAATTCTATTGGGGAGTCATTTTATAAGCTGCCTTGTTAGGCAAGGATGCTCTGGGTATGAAATCTATTTGATAGCTTATGGTTCTTTTAAGAGGTAAGGTGGCTAGTTGTCCATCACTCACCATGCCTTTGAACTTCTTCAACAAGTCTTGAACCTCTATTGGCAAATATGACTTCTCTTTTTTGTCTTCCTCTTTAGGCTTCATTACTAGTGCAAACCCTATACCTTCACCTTCCTCAAGTGTCTTCAAGAATTGCTTTTCACTCACTAAAAGAACATTAGGACCTATTGCCCTCTTTTCACCTTCTTCAAGGATAGACTGAATCTTGAATGTGACTCCATCTTTCTTGAATGAGTATGCATTCTTGGCTCCATCATGAATAGATTAGCTATCAAACATGGTCTTCCTAATAGAAGATGGCATGCACCCATGGGTAGGACATCACATAACACTTTGTCCTTATACCTCTCAATGGTAAAATCCACCCATGCTTGCTCATTGACTAGGATATGTTGGCCTTTGTTCATCCAAGTGACTCTATATGGGTTGCTGTGAGGTATCCTTTGCAATTTTATCTTACTCA
This sequence comes from Cryptomeria japonica, assembly GCF_030272615.1. Classification (NCBI taxonomy): domain Eukaryota; kingdom Viridiplantae; phylum Streptophyta; class Pinopsida; order Cupressales; family Cupressaceae; genus Cryptomeria; species Cryptomeria japonica. Next base: position 709,075,230 of record NC_081411.1, on the reverse strand, counting down.
CTGCCTCTTCTGACACAATGTTGTCTGTTGACCCTGAATCAATGATCACTTTGCAAACCTTGTCCATAATCTTGCATTTAATCCTAAATAAGTACCTTGTTTGGCTAGGCTCTTCTCTAATTGGTTCTTTAATAAAAGTTCTCCTTATCATCAAGTTGTCACCTACTTCTTATTCTAAGGCAACCTCTACAGTCTTGCTGCTTGAAGTCTCTTCTTGAAGATAGTTCACTCTTCTTTCACTACCTTGTGATGATGACCCCTTCTCTGGACACCTATATGCTGGATGACCAAGTTGGTTGCAATGGTAACACTTCATGGTTGCAAAATATGAGGAACCTCTACCTTGTCCACTAGATCTTCCTCTAAAACCACTATTTGATCCTCTTCCTCTATTGAATCCTCCTTTACTAGTGCCACTCTCTTGCTGCTCAATGAGTTTAGACTCACCTTGTGTTCTTTGTTCAAAACTTCTTCCTCCAAAGCCTCCCCTATAGCCTCTATTGTCTTTTCCTCTACCTCTACCCCTATTGCTACTTGAGTCATGTCTTATTTTCAATTTTTCTTCCACTTTAAGGGCAAGTTGATAGGTTTGATGAAATGTCTTTGGGCTCATTAAACTGGTTTCTTCTTGGATGTTCCCCTGTAGACCATTTAGGTACCTAGCAACTTTGAGACTCTCTTATTCCACCACATGAGATCTAAGGCTAAGTTTATGAAACTCCTCCATATAACTACTAACATTAAGGTCTTTTTGTCTTAAGTTTTGTCTTTTCCTATGAATTTTCACTTTATAGTCATTAGGGAGATATACTTCTTTGATTTTGACTAACATCCCCTTCCAAGAAGATATGGGTGCTTTTCCCATTTTCTTCCTCTCATATTGCAGAAATTTCCACCATGTGAGAGCAGATCCTCTCATCCTTGACTTGGCTACTTTGACTCTTTGGGCTTCAGTTATGCCGTCACATTCAAAATGGTTCTTCATGCCTTCTATCCATTCTAGGACCACTTTTGCCTCCATCTTACCAATGAATAATGACAATCCTTCTAGTGATTTACCACTTAAGGCCTTCAATTCCCTTAGGAAAGGTTCTTGTTCTAAGATAGGATCAGGTTCAGGTACTTTGTCTATCTCTGACACTTCTTTACCCTTCCCTTCTGCCCCTTCAACCTTTACCAATACTTCATCTGCCTTGGTTTCAACTTCACCAAACTTACTCTCCAATTCAAGAAGCTTCTCCTTAAGGAGTCTATTCTCTTCCTCCTTATCATCTACTTTCTTTTCCAACTCTACATTGGTCACCATATTGTTGTCTCCTATAGATTCCACTGAGGACATCTACTAACCAAGTCTAAATCTTATAGGCTCTGATACCAATTTGATGGGGTTCACCTAGCTTGCTTACACTTCACCTAGCTGGTGTTGCTCAATTCCACCAACTCTCTAGGTATAGCTATGCTCTAAGACCTCCAAGTCCTTCTCATTATCTTCTATGGCTTTCTTCTTCTCAATCTCAAGGTGTTTTCTTTAAGTGTTTAACTAGGAACCCTACCAATTCACAATGATTCCCATGTGCTCATTATGGGTGTCTTGACTTCAACTTGTAACTTTGACCTCCTACTATTGTGATTTGATGTAGAGGTGTGGAGGTGGCTTCTAACATGATTTAATACCTTTTGGGTCCATTTGAGGTTTTCCTTTATTAGCTTTCTTACCGATTTCACCATTTTGTCTAGAAAAGGGCTACAAGGAATTAGCCCTATTAGGCCTCCAAAATCCAGTTTTCTATGGCTTAGGATAAAATGGTCTAAGAAACCCTACAAAAAGGGTTGATAATATTCAAAGACTCACCTATCTCCAAGTGATTTCAATGGTTTTGGTTCCTCAACCCACCGTACAATTCCCTAACCCAAAAATGAGGGTTTTGAAGGGTTTCTATGCCTTATAACTGGCAGTGACTAGTCAAGTTTGGAAAATGAGCATCAAATGGTCTTGTCAAGTCTTCCCCTTGAATAGGAAACTCTGTATGAACATCATCGACCCCTCCAAAAGGTTATTTTTTGGTTTTGCATCCACCCCTTCACTTTACACTCCAAATTCACCTTGTCTCCTCTAGACGGGTTGCTCCTGGACTCGCCTAGAACAAGGTGATAGTCATATTATATTTCATCTCTAGAAATTTTCCCTACATATGTACACTTTAAAAGTGGTTTCCTTCCATTTACCAATAGGCTGTGATGGTAGCACAGAGGGAATTCATGGGGAAACCATTTTATACAAAATTTCTATGTACAAGCCAAAACTGGATGTTTGCAAACCAAACCAAGAAAACACCAATACACACTACCTACAAAGCTTGAAATTAATTAAAAGACTCTGAAATACACCAAAGAAACTTAATCCATTACTAGATCAATGGATTTAATCCATTTATATTCACAAAATGAGCAAAATAAGCCAAAATGATGACAAACAGTCCGAAAATGAGTAGTTTCAGATTGTTGATCTCATAAACACAAAACTCCAACCTTGGTAACCATGAAAGAGAAGGTTTTTATAGTCTTCCCTATGTGTAGAGGAATTATATGGCATTTTTCTATCCCTAACTCCATCTCTAAGCATATTAAGACAAAAATTGTCATGACAACTTTTTACAACTTTGCACTTTTTGTACTTTTTTCTTTTCTAATCTATGAAACCTATTCTAGGTCATTACTCATGACTTTTAAATCATTCCTAAGACTATTTTAACCCTCCCTAATTCTTATACCAATTTTTGCCACTTTTGACCAACAAGAAGGTCAATTACCTACTCAAACCACTACCTATGCACAAAATGCAAACCTAGGAAGCAACTAACTCTACTAGGCCTACATTTGACTCAAAACACTCACTCTTGGACCCTCCTAGAGTCCTTATTCAATACCTAACTTGGATAGGGTGAGTACAAGCCAGAATTGAGAAAAACATGTAAGCCTAAGTCCTAGGTGCTCCTGCACCATAATGGCTCTCGAACCAAGACTCTATTGGGACCACACTAAGATATTTTGAATAATACATTGGTTATACAAATTCCCTCCAAGGGACATATCATTTCCAACTTAGTTCACAACACAAGTGTCAAGTGACACCATAAAAATACACAATACTATAATAAGCATGGCATGTCCCTCTTTGGAATTAACAAAATTGACAAATATAAATTAAACACACATTCAAGCATTCAAATTACCTACGAGATGTTGTCTCTCCAAATAGACAACCCTTAGCTTCAAAAGTGCACATAGGTTTAGCTTGATTCTTCGAATAGTTTCCATGGTCACATGGATTATTTTCCTGCACATCTCACCTACACATTACTAATCTCAAATAATCACATGTAATTATTAATATATGAAAAGAGTACAGATCAGACACTTGCATACAATTTACATCATAACAATCAAATTATCAATTATCCAATATAATGCACATGAAGTAATTTACTCAATGGAATCATCATAATCATCATGAAATTCAATCATTCGTAAGGAATGCATCCATGTTTTCTAACACCATAATGAAGTACTACAAATTCAGACAAAAATGACATACATCATTTGAATGTTATCCAATCACTGGATCATATAGAATATAAATCCATAATGCATCAAAATGTGCACTGCAAGGTAAAATGATTCCATAACATGGTTCAATTACTTTTCCCAATAATTCTCATGTAGTGATATACTCATTTGCAACACCAATGCAATCATAAAAAAAAATTTGCCAGTTAGGCATGCACAATGAATCACAACATCATCAATCTAAGTATTGAAATCACTCATGATGTGGAATTACATCTTTTCCACTAGTCTCATGAGGATCATATGCCAAAAGGGTCTTATGACCATGATGTATCAAGGTTATATGTTGAAAGATAAGTCCATGACTAAAATGAAAGATATTCTAATGATGGATTCAGGATAGGACCCCAAACCCCTAACGTATATATGATACACAAGAAAATTACATCTAATTATCCCCCAAGGAGTCAACATTTACTAATTTATCCATCTAACATAGCCCATCCTATTGAATCATAGCACCTTTACATAGTGTACCAATCATCCATGCAAACTATTAATAATGTCAACCATGGTAAAACTAAGTTAACCAGAGCTTGATTGGGGAGGGGCTCTACATCCTTCCCCCCTAGGGTTCAAATTACTCTTGGAAGTCACTTGACTAGGATATGAATATAGGGACATAACATTCCCAACAATTCTTCTAAATTATTCTAAATCTTGTCTTGCCTACTTGGAGGATGCAATACTAAAATCAACCTACTATCGTAATAGCTATTACCTCCATATGGTACTTATCTTAGCATTTTTATTACATTTTCCGTCAATCTCAAGTAGGTGTTTACAAGTTCTACTTTACACATTCCTTAATTACTTTAAGTTAATGCACCATCCAAATCATATCAACACAACACATTATCTTCCATTAGCTAGGTTACACATACTAGTTCACTTATTCAATTTCTAGGAGTCATATTTCGTTAAGGATTTGTTCAAAACATGTTTATCCTACTGTAATTCTCATCCATGCATGTTAACAAAGAAAAATTGACATCATAACTTACTTTATTCAAAGTGAATCTACTTATCTTACATCAAGGTGCTTTATAAGGGCGTTGATTACATATTTGTTAAATCACCCTATGTGCATGATTTGTTCCCACATCATAAGGCTACAAGGTATATTCAAGTTTAAGTTCTTCAAATCCGCCCATAATTAGGGTAGTTTTCTTCCACTAGGGCTTAGAATATTTAGACATCTAGGCACAAAGGTTTAAGCTATATAGGTCACATCATTCGCAACCCCAGATATTAAGGTATAAAACAATCCCATTCTAAGGGAGTGATGGAAATAATTATACTTAATTTAGATAGCATCCATGTAATCATCTCCATGCATGTGCCAACACAACAAGTCTACAATTTATTAGCTTACCCAATTCACTAGGTCTAGTTCACCATTTAGCTAATACTTCTCGGTTTGATTAATCATGAGAGAGTTCCATCATAGAGGGTATAAATTTTGTTATCTTAATTTGATATAATACTTATTACTTATACCTTCACCTAAGTTCACTCCTTGCGGTATTCCCCTTGACACTCTATCAAAGGTTTAATGAACATGATAGACATTACACTAATCGCATTACTAGAGCTAGCTAAATCAAACATTCAAAATGACCACTTGACACCTTAAAAGATAGAAGTAAAGAGTTAAAGTTGCCAAGTACAATAAGAAAGAAGAAAAAAAATGTCAGCAATCAAAAAATATTAAAATTAGCAACATGGCAAGTGCCAAAGCTCAAATGAAAGAAACAGAAATCTAGTGGTCCTTCCATCATAATAAATATCAAAGAAAGTACTAGCCCCTAGGTCACAATACACTATTCAAAAGACAATCAAAACACCGTCAAAATCAAAACTGAAAACAAGGTGACCATTTTAGCCACACTATAGGGATTAACCACAACACATCACCTAAGATCACACATCTTGAGTGTGTTAGGGAGTGATTATTAGACACTTGAGGCTATTAGATTATTTACATTTCTTTATTATTATGAAATATTTAATACACAAGCGATTACAAATCATTATATAGATCATTTTCCATTTACATCCACATGATTACTATTACAAGCAACACTTTCCAATGAAAACCACTATCCACTTAGGATTATCAACAACCATAGTTATATTCTAATAGATGGATGCACTAATTCTACCATCCTTCATCCATTCTTCTTGGATTTCCATTAAATATCTTAATATGTTAAATCTTTGGCTCCATGATACATGGTAACTCATGCATCGATACTTTTATTTCTCACTTACTAATGGGGTAGATAGTTGAGTACAAAATTGATACTTGTATACTTAGAACCACTTAGGAGTTGTACAATTACAATCATATAATTTAATAGTGACATCATTGTTTTTATAGCACCTTTTAGCTCCTTACATCTTCATATCTAATTATCAATTTGCTCCCATCATGTAGGAGCATGATGCCAAACTACTAATGATTATGGTTAAGAACAACCAAGGGTGGAATAATTGTTAAGTACAATCATTAACGCTTGACAAATAATTCCTACTATCACACATACCATGTTCCTACTTTAGTGATGTGGAAATTTGACTTATCCTCACCTACTCCACTTATGCAACTATGAGAACCAAGGGGATGCGCACTCAAGAAGTGACAAGCATAGAAACCAACACCCTCCTTTTAATTAAATTTTGATAAAAAGGAAATTATCATTTTCCATCTTGCTTCTTATATATCTACTTGCTAGCTTACCATGACATAAGAATTTTTCAATTATCTTCAAGCCAGTAAAAAAATCACCTTATTATCATAATATCAAGCTATTCTATTACTGCTTATCATAAAGTTGTACCATAATTACCCACGTCTTAAGACTCCCATAATTTTTAATTTCTTCCTTGGCTAACCACATAAATAGGTTTCTTAGCATTGTACTCATTAATCCTTGCATTAGAACAACATATTACACTGCCAACTAATTCTCATTAAAATGTTGGTACTATTATACTGCTATAAAATCCTTCTATATGCCTTATCCAATTTGTATGTTGTCCAGTCCATACCTAATGTTTTTCAAACTTTCTCACTCCAGTGCCATTATTTTGCAAACCTCCTTCAATTGTCCCAAAATAGTAAAAATGTTCCAAACTGACCTGTATCTAGCTACTAGTCATGATTGGGTTTCACTTTCTCTTTAGGTTTTGAATGCATATAAGTTACTCATTACCTAATTATCTAATCATGATTGTTCTACGCTCCTTGTAATTTAGTAGGGATTTTGCGTGATTCCCAAACCATCTCTACTCTCTTCACCATTTACTCAGTCCTTTCAAGATTATTTTCCCATAAGGAATTAGTTGTGACATCACTTTGCTTGATCTCCAATTATTGGACATAGCTACGAAAGGACTTAGGATTCATTTGCAATTACGTGATTTAATCCAAATAGGTTCACATCTCCTTTCTTCTCATTTAAATCTATCTATAGAATAACTAGGGTTCATTTATCAAGGAGATTGCCATTCACCATTTCAGCCCTCATCCTCAAAGATATCCATCACTGGCTTCTTTGCATTGATATGAGAATTCCCTAATAGATGATCTCAATATAGTAACCTAGCACCACCACGTGCTTAAGGTACCTATCCATTAGGATAGGATAATGATTATGCCCAAGGTTTATAAGGATACCTCTTAACTCGCTCTTCACTGGTGCCTCATATGGCGATCATGGTTTTCAAACCACCACAATTTTGCATAGTTTTAAATGTTAACTATAACTGTCTCTATCTCAATTGACTTGTTTACTGCGCCTTCATCTCATGTCTATCTAGCTTGCTTGCATTGCCACATTAAGAACATATCCCGATTGATGGTATTGCCTTAGTTACTATTATAAGTATTCTATTGTAGAATTAACTCCTCATACCCGATTTGACTAGGTACAATTGTTGCATTTAGGTTCCAATTGAATGGCAACCTCATATACTAGTGTTCTAAATTCTATTATGAAACATCGAGAATTTCATAGTCTTTGGGGTCCTACTATGCCATAATCCTTATGACTAATGAGTTTTGAATCTCGGGGCTTTTGGCGACCCTTGGAACCCCCTGAATTGATGCATGTTGATCCTTTGGTTAAAATGGATCTCACCTTTGTCTCACTTCATTATTTCACAGGTTTTCACCTAGCTATTATATTCCGAAGTTATAGTTCGAACCGACTAAGTTATGAATTTAGCCCATGTACTCCAGTGTATGAACCTAGGGCTCTGATACCAAAATGTCATGCCCAAACTTTTGGGCAAAAACACAACGACATTTTTTTCTTTTTTTTAGCACTTAATTACTTGTGACCTACATTTAATTATATGTGATAACTTAATAATTTTTACTAAAAGATATCTTAATTAACTTTAAGAATGGGTTTCTAAAGTGAGCAATGTATTAAAATTTAACTAGAAGACTTAGGTCTTTTCTCAAACTCCTAAGCAATCATATTAGATTTTAATTTACGTAACAATTAAAATAATTCCCATTATCAATAGTAGAATAAATTAATTTAATAAGGACAATTACATTTTGATATTAAATACATTTGCCCCAAATATCCTCCAATTTTAATTACATTCTATAATATTTAATTAATTCAAAGTCAATTAAATTAACATTAATACAAATTACTTGAATTAATATTATTTATTTAACTAAGTAAAGGAATATAAAGTTTCCCAAATCATTGTTAAATTAACTAATCCATTAATAATGTTGCCCAGAAATATATATTCTCCATAATTGATACCTCGTCCTTTAATAGATTTAAATAGTCATTCACAATAGAAATACCCCCATAGGGATTAAATAAACATTATAACAAAATACTCATTCATGAGAGTTCTTAGAAAATATGTATATATAGATATATGGTTATCCACACAAGATAATATAACTTCATTTATTTTATTATACTTTAACACTCAACACCAAATTAGAAATTCCTCTTATATAAAAATGAATTTCCATAAGCTATTATAAAATAACTTATTAACAATGGGGAAAATTTCCCCATAACTTTACTTTAAAATTCAAACCCAACTCCAGTATTTTAAACCATGTGGGAATAACCTTATTTAGGGTTCCTTTTCTTTTTTTTAAATATACTATCTATGTGTTTCTTATTATTCTTCTTTCTTCTTCTTAATCCCTAACCTGAATTAGGGTTAGGGTATTCATTTCAAACTTTATGCTTCTTATGCAGGGACTGGTTTTTTTTATGGCTGTCGAGGGTTTCAAGGAGGCATGCGGAGAGGGGAAGTGGAGGCCGAGTATCTATGTGGATACCCACAATGGTGGCAACCCTCCACTGCGGGGTACCCACTTGCCGGCGGGGGGTGGGGTGGATCTCTCAGCTCCCCCATTCCCTGTGTGAAGTTCAAACTTTTTTTTTTAATATTTTCTCCTTTTTTTTGTTACGATATATATATATATATACACACACACACACAGAAAAAACATATATGTATTTCTCAGTTAGAATAATATATCAGAATTTTATTAAATGATACATACATATATATATATATATATACATATATACATATATATATATATACATATATACATATATATATGTATATATATGTATATGTATATGTATATATGTATATATATATATACATATATATACATATACGTATACATATATATACATATATATATATATGTATATATATATAGACATATTTTTCTTTCACTCTGTCAATTCCAGAATGATGTTTAATAACAACATTCGTATATATATTTTTTATATTTTTCTAGATTAGTATGCTATAGCAGTATTATGTTTATTTACATGTAATGTATTTTTGTATTATTAAATATTAGTTATATATATTTATTTATATATATAACTATGTAGAGATGAATAAGTTGACATTTTAGATTTCACCGATTGAGGATGGGAGGAGAGGAGTGGTGAGAGGGAAATTCAAATTTCAAACATGGGGATGGCGGTTTTTCTGCGGTTGGAGTTGGAAGTCATGCAGGTCTCCAGGCTTCTCAGGGTACTGAGAGGGACAAGGCGATAGTCAAATCAGTGGAAGATAAAGATTCCAAAACTAGGGACCCACATGATAGAGGTAAAGAAAAGAAATGGTCGGCTCTTTTTGGAGTCAGGCCTTTGGTGCAATTTGGACTTCCAAAAGTTAAAAATCTTTTTGATCCAGCGATAGGGGTTTTTGCTATATCTGTTCTGGATAAGCTAGTTGATTTCACTATTTCTGGCTTAGCTATGACCTTGGTTGGATGGTTTGCTGGTTTTAGATTTAACATCGATGTTGTAAGGAACTTTATAAGGAGAAAATGGGTTCTCAAAGGTCAAGTGGATGTGGTAGCTTTGCCTAGGGTTTTTTTCTCCTTTTCTTTTAATAATGAAGAAGATATAAATAAAGCGCTCTGTGAAGGGCCATGGATGTTTGGCAAGTCAACCTTGGCTTTATAGAAATGGGCTCCTAACCTTCCTTTGGATGATTCCCTTTTTGTGTTGGCGCCTATGTGGACATGTCTTTCTAGCCTTCCATTGGAGTTATAGAATGAGGAGGTCTTTAAAGGGATTGCTGGATCATTTGGCAAACTTCTATCGATTGACACAGTGACTGCAGCTAAATCTAGGTTGGTTTTTGCACGCATTTGTGTTAATGTTAATCAAATGACGAATTTGCCTCAATCTATTGAGATTTTGTCTGAACTGGGGAAATGGACCCAATTGATTGAATATGAATCTCTCCCATTTGTGTGTTTTCATTGTAAAAATTCAAGTCATTGGGCAAAATCTTGTCTGTCTAAGAAGGGTAAGAATAGTAAAAATGATAGCAACTCAAAGCAAAAATGGCAAATGAAAGGGAAGAATGATGATCCACCCTCAGAGGTTGTCCCTTAGAAGGAAGTGACCAAGATGGAAAACAACGAAAAGAAGGGTTTGAATAATAACAATGAAAAATCTGTTTGTTCCTGTCCTAATAGCCAAAAAGAAAGTAACAAGGAGGAAGAGTATGGGACTAAAGAAAAGGTTCAAAAATCTGAGTCAGAGGATTTGAAGGTTGGTCCTATCATCCAGGGTAAAGTTGATGAGTTTTCCTATGATGATGCTTCAACATCATCTAATAATAAAGAAAATGATGAAGACTTTAATGAAGCACATGACTGTAATATTTTAGATACTCTATCATTGTTATTATTAACCAATGGAAGTCCTAAGCAGACTAAAAATATTATCTTGAACTCCCAATGCAAAACTCCTCCTAAAATCATGTAGATGATGGCTCTTGAGGGAAATCCTAGGATTTTTGGTAAAGGCAAGTCAAATAATGGAGGACCCAATGGAGGTATTTCAACCCAAAGCAAGAATAAGAAGGTGGCAGATGTTGGAAGTCACAACAAAAAATAGGGGAGACCCTCTATAAAGAATTAGAGGGAACATGAAAGTTGGAAGAACCGTGTTGATGGAACACAGAGCTCCATTGAGTCAGCCTTATCCCTGGTTAAAGTATGAAGATAATTTCATGGAATATTAGAGGGTTGAATGCCCTCCACAAGCAGGATGTATTGTGTAATATTGTGTAGCGTCCTAAAATTGTGACACTTACAATTTCGACTGCATTTGGGTCTTCATGATGGCGGCGCAACGTTGAACCTGAATGGAGACCCCGAAATCTATTTATAACACCAAAAACTGCATTTTTCTGCACCCTGGCCTGATCCCTCCTTGCACCCTGCTATCCCAGGAGGTGGGACCATGGCGCCCAGTGCCTTGGTCCTTCAGGACTAGGGCGCCCAGCGCCCTGGTCCCTGGCCCTATTTTGGGCCCGATCTCTTTTGGGCATCGGGTCTTTAAGTTTGCAAATTGGAAAATAATGTTTCTTGGTCGGCCTAAGGTTGGGAAAATCAGTCTATCAGCCCTGATTGACAAGTATATAAACTACATTTCCCCTCTCAAAAGGAGGAGGATATAGGTGAGCAAAAGGCGGAAGCGATATTCAAACATTCAAACATTCAAGCATTCAAGCATTCCTTCAAGCAATTGAGCATTCTAAGTCTCCATTCAAGGCTAAGTGTTGCATTCAAGACAAGGATTCAACCATTGAAGAGGAGATCACATACAACATACAACAAACTACATACGTTACACCTTCACATGTAAGAATACAAACATTCTTACAACAAGGTATCAGTACTTGTTTACATTACAAACATTTACATTTACAGCATTCTCATTTCTTGGTTAATTCCAAAACTGGGGTCTGACCTAAAGGCAAACCCCTCATCCCTAACCCCCCAATCGTCCTCTCTTTTCTGTGTGTAGGTTGCAGGTACGTGGCTGTAATTGAAGATCTGGAATCCTTGTGCAGAGACGAACAGATCCCCCTTCGTTTCGCGGATTTTTCGAAGGACCGTGTGCACGCCGGGTGCCATCGTCCTATCAACTTTTGCTCAAATTTGCAAAACAACACCGTCTCGACATTTTACTACTAATTCCAGGTCCGCAGCTTCATCCCATATCCCTATCTCTATTTATAAGTGAATCTTTCCTACTTTACATGCATTCCTAGTTCAATCTTTCTACATTATTTACAAAAGAGGGTATCCTTGATGTCACAACCCTTGAAACTCATTTAGAATCCAATCTTGCATTGCGTGGGATTGGATCTTGTGGGTTTCAACCCCTCTTTTGAATGTAAAGTCTCTCCTAAGTGAAAACCATCAACCCTAGTGACTCTCCCTTCTCTCTCCTCGGAGTTGGGGAGGGGAGAACAACTAGGGTTCGATTTTGCCGCTTTACATTTTGGTGAACCCGGCGTGAACATCCACATTCTGATTATTCATGGTTAGATCTGACAAATTTGCTTCCCTAATTACATTTCCATTTTTGATCTTTTGCAAATTTTAGAGGCTAATTGCATAAAAACCCTAAAATTTTCTTTTTAGTAATTAAACTTGTGAAATGTTTAATTGTTAATGCTTGTTTCAGATCTACCCTTCTATTGCAAATTGTCAATTCATATTTGTGCTTTAATTCTGAAAATTAAGTGGTTAAATGTCAAAACCCTAATTTTTAAGACCTTCTTGATTCAACCTTTGACTGATAATTCCACTGATCAAAACACCTCCAAATCGGCTGTAACTTTGGATTCCGCAATAAAATCACAATATCTCTCATCCCTGAAAATTTGGAAAAAAGTTGCGAGGACTGTGTGCACCCCGAGCGCCATTGTCCCCAACATTTGTTCCGAAATTTTGGGAGCTAGATCTTACTGTATTTTTCTGCTAAAATCCAGAATTTTGGCTGATTTTATCAATTTTAACACCTTCAAAATTAAAGTCAAAGTTGGTCTAGTGATTGCTTGGATAAAGGCTTCTAATCATTCAAAAATTGTTGAAATTGAAATTCATATCAAAATTGTGTTCCTTACTGTACTAAATCTGAAAAAGTGTGTTGGCATTCATTCAAGATTTCAGTGTTTTATTCAAATTTTTGTAGTTTGTGACTTTTGAAATTAAGTGTTTAATTGCAATAACTCTGATTTCCGCTTTCAAATTGAATTTTGCGTGAAATTGAGTCAATCTTTTAAATTTCAAAACTTGCATTGCTTTTAGTATTCCCTCTAAAGTCATAAAATTCAAAATCTCGGTTTCCCTCTCTTTTTCAAAATTCAAATTTTACATTTTTCAACAATCTTGGTAGGGTTCAATTTTGAGATTGCAACTTTAATTTGGCCTATCTACAAATCGTAAAATCACTCAATTTTTTCAGATTGGCTTTAAAATCATCATAACTTTCATCCCTGAAAATTTTGAAAAAAGTTGCGAGGACCATGTGCACTCCGTTCGCCATGGTCCTAGACATTTTTTCTGAAATTTCGGGAGATTGTCCTGATTGCATTTAATAGCTTAAATCTAGGAGATTGGCTGATTTTATTGAAATTTGCTACCTCTAGAATTCAAAATCTTCTCTCTCTCTTTAGTGCATGAGTTTTACAACAATAAGCCCTACTTACACTATTCCCGTTAGACGAAGCCTTAGAATTAAGTCTTTCCAAGGTGTAATTACCGAGGAGATGGAACCTAATTTGAATGGCCTTTTTAACGAGGACATGGGTAATTCCTCTAATCCTCTTAATGATGAAGAAGCTCTCCATGAGGTTTCTGTAGAACAACTTTCAAAATTGGATACCCAATTTGATGATTTTCGACAATGGATGTCTCAAGAATACCCTGATAGTCAAGCTCTTTCATTAATTGAGGGTCTAAAATGTATGGTTCAAAGTGATAAGAATGGAATTGATATTTTGTGTGGTATTGCACACATTGTGGATTCGAATGTGATGCCTATGAAGAGTTGTGCCGAAACCTTAGGTTATACACAACCTCCTACTCAAGTCAATCATTCTATTCCTTTGACAACTCCTATTGCTAGTATACCTACTTTTACATCAAACATAATGACTACTTCAATACAAGACATTCCACCTATGATCACTAGTCATGGGGGCAATCCCTCTTCTTCAATCAACCCTCTTCCTTCATTCAATCCAACTTCTTCATTCATTCCTTCAATGAGTGTTCCTATTATATCACCACAAATGAACATGACGCAAGGGGGCAATTCATTTAACCCTTCTATTCCTGCTTGTAGTGTTCCTCCTTTCCAATCATCTCCTATGACTAACTATCATAGTGTCCCACCACCTTACTCTCTACCTTCTTTCAATAACATAACACCTCCATCACAATCTAACACGTCTAATATGAACTCTTCGACTGAAGCGACCATTAACAATCTTGGACAAACTGTCTCTTCTTTACAGCAACAAATTGCCTCTATGAATCAATCTAAGTTTAGTGTGCCCACATTTGATGTTGCGAGCCCACTTTCTCTTGACATTGTTCGAGCTATCCCCCCTAAACATGTTGAAATTCCGCATTTGGAGCTGTATAATGGTAAGGGTGATCCTCTAACACATGTTAAGACCTTTCAAACAATATGTACCGATTTTGCTTATGACCAAAGGTTGCTTGCAAAACTGTTTACTAGAGCATTAAGAGATAAAGCCCTACAATGGTATTGCTCGTTGCCTTCTTATTCTATTTCTTCTTTCGAACAACTTGCAAATGCTTTTATTCAACAATTTCAAAACAATATAAGTCCTAAAGTTACTTTGATTGATTTAATGCATTGTAAACAAGGTGTTAAAGAAAAAGTGACTGATTTCATTGGTAGATATAAGCATTTGTATGCTCAAATTTCTTTTCCAGTACCTGACAATGACATTCAAAGAATCTTTATTTCTAATTTACAAAAAGATATTAGAGAAAAACTTCTATTTTCTGAGTTTACTTCTTTCCAACAGTTGTGCGCAACTCTTCACAATTATCAACTGACTGTGAGTCAAATGGAACAAGCAAATCCTATGGCTCTGAGTGATAAGGGTGATAGTAGTCAACAACCATTTGGGAAGTTTAAACCAAATAGAGAGTCCATTAAATTCAATGAAAACATCATCAACAACAATGTGAATGCAGCATTAGGTGTGCCTCCTATTTCTAAGTTTTTCAAGAAAGAAAGAAAGTTTACTCCTTTGAATGAATCATTGCATAGTATTATGAATAAGTTATTGGAACAAAATGTGCTTACCCTTCCTCCTATAAGGCAGATAGATCCTGCAAAGATTAATTCACCCTATTTTGATAACAAATCTTTCTATCAATTCCATCATCAACCTGGGCATGATACCGAAAAATGTTTTGCTTTAAAGGGTAAAATTCAAGATTTGATTGATAATAATACTATCTCTGTTTCTGGTGTGAATGATAAAGGCAACACATCTGTAGCTCCTCCTAACCAGAATCTTAAGATTTTTATTGATCCATTACCTTCTCATACCTCTAATGCGATTGATACTAATGATTCCTCTGTCTCACATGATGATCTTGTGTCTATGACTCCGAATGTGATTAACTTTGTAGAGTAGCAGAAAATCCCTAAAGAACCTTCTATCACCTTTGATTCTAGTGAAACTATCAGGGCACCTGATGGTCCTTTATATATAGTTGCAAAAGTCAAGAATACACCTTGCCGTGGAGTGCTTATTGATCCTTCTTGCATGGTTAATGTCATTACTGAAGAATTCCTTTTTACTTTGCAATTGAATCAAGTGATCTATGATGAAACAAATGTGGTTGTGAAACTATTTGATGCATTTTCTTCTCCTGCAATTGGTTCTATTACATTACCTATTGAGGTCCATAACAAATCCCTTGATGTGGACTTTGCTATTATTCCATCATCTGAACAATTTCGTGTGAAGCTAGGCTATCCTTGGCTGTCTTCCATGAAAGCTATTGCTTCTCCTATTCAGAAGTGCTTGAAATTTCCCCATAATGGTGAAGTTGTTACTGTCAATCATAGTCTCTTTAAACTAGCTGAAAGAACTTCTAGCATTCCTATTGATTATTTTTGGCCTAAACAATTCCAATCTCTTCCTCTGGGAAGTGATCATCTTTTCAAATCTTATCAAAAGTGGAAGAAAGATATGATCCTATCTCTAAGTGAACCTAGAACACCCAAACTTGACATTCCTATCATTCTTGAGAAGGAAGTTCTTCCTTTGAAAGATAAAACTAATGTCTTTCCTCAAGAAGATTCCCAACCCATCCCTATGAATGTGACTATGCCTATATCTAATAAACTTCCTAAAAGTAGACCTATACCTCCTCGTCATGAGGGGCTTGGTCTGCTTCCTAAACCAAATATTCCTCCCTTATATGGAGCAGTTCCTCCTCCTTCCTCTTATGGAGAGAAGAGACCTTCCTCTTCTCCTATTGTTCAACCTAAGAGACCACAACCTAAACACCCAAGTGAAAAGGATGAGAACATTCCTCCTCCTCAATCTTCTCAACTTCCTACTAAGACTAGACGAAATTGTTCTGCACGTGAACGCTGATGAAAGCGTCGTCTTAGAGCTCAGGCAGCTGCTTCTCAAACTTTGCAATCCCCAAAAACACCTTCAGCTAGTATTATTCCATTTTCTCCTCAGCCGACGATGGAGCTGAAATCTCCTAAACATAAGATGCATGATGGTCTTGATCCTGTGCGAGTTAAAGATCCTATTTTTATAAATCTTGATGATGATATAGATGAAAATGTTATTCATGATGAAAATGTTACTCCTCTTCATTCTGATAGTGAATATGAATATGTTGATGTTGATAACCATTTATCTAATGCATTTTCTAAAGTACTTATCCTAGCTCCTAGACAAGAACAACGTGGCTCCGAACATGAACATAGCCCTTGTTTGGATCTTGTGATAGCTCCGTCTGCTCTATTGGATGTTCCTCCTCTAGCATGTTTCCTACCTTCCCGAAATATTGATCAGCAAGATCGGGGGGTAGATGACATGCTAGACTAGTTTTATTAGCATAGCAGACTCTCTCCTCCTCTCTTGATCTCTTTTGTTACTTCTTCTATGTGTTATTCTCATTCTTCTATTTGTTGTCCTTAGTGTTGTCTACTTGAGGATGATGCAAAGCATTGAGATCTCTTGGTCTCTCTCATGTTGACTCAAAAGACACATGTGTTCCCTTCTTCTAGGTGACCTTCCTTGATTGGGGAATGAAGAACAATTATGCATACATACATATGATATACATGAATTATCATACAGCATACTGACCCCGAGGAAAGTGAAGTCACCTTGTACTTTGTGTTTTGTGTCTATTATCCTTGGGCTTATCTCACACTTGGGGGCTAAATCCTTGTGATAACGTGCTCCTTTTTCATTTCTTATATGTATCACTACCTTAAAACAATCACCCCCGGTGAGGCGTGTGCGATCGCTTTAACATAGGGGGGCATACATCCCGCTCATATCTTTTCAAGATACTTGAAAGTTTCTTGGCGAATTTAGCTTTGCCTTGAAAATTTTTGATATCTTTCTTGCATGACTCATAGTGAGGGAACCTTACTACAGACAGTCATGGTTCTCCCTCGTGATCTTCCCTTTTACTTTGTCAATCGAAGTCGTAAGATCCTTAGTCCACTGAGGGCTTGGTTTATCTTGCCTCCTTGACGTGGTGAAAGTCTTTCAATGTTGTTTCATTGTACTTTACCGAAAGTATGAGTGTACGCTTATACTCCCACTAAAGTGGGGGCTAAATGTAGCATCCTAAAATTGTGACACTTGCAATTTCGACTGCATTTGGGTCTTCACGATGGCGGCGCAACGTTGAACCTGAATGGAGACCCCAAAATCTATTTATAACACCAAAAACTGCATTTTTCTGCACCCTGGCCTGATCCCTCCTTGCACCCTACTGTCCCGGGAGGTGGGACCATGGCACCCAGTGCCCTGGTCCCCCAGGACCATGGCGGCCAGTGCCCTGGTCCCTGGCCCTATTTTGGGCCTTGTCTCTTTTGGGCATCAGGTCTTTAAGTTTGCAAATTAGAAAATAATGTTTCCTGGTCGGCCTAAGGTCAGGAAAATTAGTCTATCAACCCTAATTGACAAGTATATAAACTACATTTCCCCTCTCAAAAGGAGGAGGATATAGGTGAGCAAAAGGCGGAAGCGATATTCAAACATTCAAGCATTCAAGCATTCAAGCATTCCTTCAAGCAATTGAGCATTCTAAGTCTCCATTCAAGGTTAAGTGTTGCATTCAAGACAAGGATTCAACCATTGAAGAGGAGATCACATACAACATACAACATACTACATACGTTACACCTTCGCATGTAAGAATACAAACATTCTTACAACAAGGTATCAGTACTTGTTTACATTACAAACATTTACATTTACAGCATTCTCATTTCTTGGTTAATTCCAAAATCGGGGTTTGACCTAAAGGCAAACCCCTCATCCCTAACCCCCCAGTCGTCCTCTCTTTTCTGTGTGTAGGTTGCAGGTATGCGGCTGTAATTGAAGATCTGGAATCCTTGTGCAAAGACGAACAGATCCCCCTTCGTTTCGCGGATTTTTCGGAGGACCGTGTGCACGCCGGGCGCCATCGTCTCGTCAACTTTCACTCAAATTTGTGAAACAGCACCGTCTCAACATTTTACTACTAATTCTAGGTCCATAGCTTCATCCCATATCCCTATCTCTATTTATAAGAGAATCTTTCCTACTTTACATGCATTCCTAGTTCAATCTTTCTACATTCTTTACAAAAGAGGGTATCCTTGATGTCACAACCCTTGAAACTCATTTAGAATCCAATCTTGCATTGCATGGGATTGGATCTTGTGGGTTTCAACCCCTCTTTTGAATGTAAAGTCTCTCCTAAGTGAAAACCATCAACCCTAGTGACTCTCCCTTCTCTCTCCTCGGAGTTGGGGAGGGGAGAACAACTAGGGTTCGATTTTTTTGCTTTACATATTGTAAGAGATCATAAACTGGATGTAGTCCTTATTCAGGAAACTAAGATGTGTAAGGATAAAGTGGAAAGGATTAGAATTTTCAAAAGTAATGGGGTAATTGGAACAAGTTTGGAGGGCGCCTCTAGAGGTATAGCTATCTTTTGGAATCAAAATACTTTTAAAGGAAAGGAAATTGCTTCAGGAGTTAATAGGACCTCAGTTTTCCTTGAGCACATTAAGGATAACTTTGTCTGGGTTATCACTAATATCTATGTGCCTAATTCTGAAGCTGGGAGAATTAAATTTTGGAGAAGCCTGGCTGAAGATAGACAAAGTTTTTTTGATAAAAGTTGGATGATTATGGGAGATTTCAATACCCCTTTAAAAGAGGATGAAAAGATGGGAGGCCTTCCTTTGCAGCTGGAGGGAAGACAAGATCTTATGGAATTATTTAATGATCAAGCTTTGATGGATGTGGATCTCCAAGGGATTAATTACACTTGGACCAATACAAGAACTGGCTCTGATCTCATTCAAGTTAGGCTAAATAGATCCTTGATTTCTCTCGATTGGATTTCTAAGTATAATTTTTCTTTGGTGTCTATCATTAAGATTGGTTCTGATCATTATCCTATCTCTTATAATTTTTCTTTGGTGTCTATCATTAAGATTGGTTCTAATCATTATCCTATCTCTTTCACTGCCAATTCAACTTCTGCAAACCGAAATTTTCCTTTTAGATTTGAAAAAGCTTGATTGTCCCACCCTTCATTGGAAATCTTTGTTGCTGAATGGTGGAATTCGGAGGTTGAGGGTACTGCCTTATTTAGAGTGGCCAAAAAGCTTAATATTATCAAAGCCAAAGTTAAAATTTGGAACAAAGAGACTTTTGGAGATATCTTTAAAATGAAAGCTCATATTAAGATAGTTATTAAAGAAGTTTTTTCACATGACTTTCTGAAACAAAGAGACTTTCTGAGGATTTGAGGAATGTTGAAAATGGGTTTCTTTCCAAATACCATGAAATTATCTCTAATGAAGAAACTTTTTGGAGACAAAGATCAAGAGCGTTGTATTTGAAGGAAGGTGATAAAAACACCCAATTTTTTCACATGACTGCTCTTAAGCATAGGGCGGCCAACATGATTTCCAGTTTATCCTGCAATATGGGGATTTTGTCGAATGAAAATGAAATAAGAAAGGAAGATATGGATTTCTTTAGTAATCTTTTGGGAGGTGTGGACGCTCTGGATATCAGAAATCAAGACCTTCTAGCTCAAGCTATCCCTCTCATTTTAAATGAGGATGACAATAAAAATCTTTCTCAGATCCCTTCAAATTAGGAGATAAAAAAGGTTGTGTTTTCCTTTCTTGGAGACAAGTCTCCTGGTCTGGATGGATTCCCTATGTTTTTCTTCCAAAAATTTTGGCATATTGTGGAGATTGATATTTGTAATGGAGATAAAAAATTCTTTGGGTCTAGGCGGCTTTTAAAAGAACTCATTGCTACCTTTATCATTCTTATTCCTAAGATCTCTAGAGCTGATTCTCTCAATAAGTTTAAACCTATCAGTCTTTGTAATTTTGTTTACAAGATAGCATCTAGGGTTCTTACTTCTAGAATGTTGGATATCCTCCCCTGCATTATTTCGGCTCAGCAAAATGGTTTTGTCCCTAGCAGATAGATTCTAGATTCCATCATTTTTGTGCATGAGAATATTCATTCTTTAATTGTTGCTAAAAAACAGAGCTTTTTTCTTAAGCTGGACATGTCCAAGGCCTATGACAGAGTGAATTGGCAATTCCTTTTTCAGAATTTTGAAAGCTTTTGGGTTTGGGGAAAAGGTGATTCAACTTTGTTCTCAGCTGATTGGCACTTCCAATTTTGTAGTTATTATTAATGGATCCCCTTCCAGTTTCTTCAAAAGTTCTAGAGGCCTAAGACAGGGGGATCCTATCTCTCCTATTTTGTTTACTATTTTGGCTGAAAGTTTGGGTAGATTTATTATGAGAATTATGAAGACGGGAAACTCAAAGGCCTTAAACCTTCCTTGTCCAACTTAACTTGTACTCATGAACAGTTTGTTGATGAGTCTATTACTATGGGAGAAGCTACTATAAGAGAAGCGAGAAACATGAAGAGTGTTATGGATTCCTATGAAGTTGCTTCTAGTCAAAAAATAAATTGGGATAAGAGTTCTTTGTTCTTCATCAATACACCTATGGATAGACAAAGGAGGATTGAAAAAATCCTCAGATGTAAAATTGCTGAGTTCCCTTCTACTTATTTGGGTCTCCCTCTGTGCTTAAAGCCTTTGGATAATTTTTGGATGAAGTTGGTTGATAGATTCAATTCCAAACTAGTAGGATGGAAAGGAGCCCTCCTTAGCCAAGTGGGTAAGGTGACGTTTCTTAAAGCCTTTGGATAATTTTTGGATGAAGTTGGTTGATAGATTCAATTCCAAACTAGTTGGATGGAAAGGAGCCCTCCTTAGCCAAGCGGGTAAGGTGACGTTGCTTAAGGCTACCCTTCAAAATTTGCCTATCTATGCCCTTAGTTTGTTTAAAATCCCAAGGAAGTTTGCTGAGGCCATTGAAAGAATTCAAAAAAAATTCTTATGGTCGGGAGTGGAAGATAAAAATAGAGTCCCCCTTATTGCTTGGAATAATATTTACACTCCTAAGGCTTTTGGGGGTTTGGGAATAAGGAACATTATAACTATGAATAATGTCTTGTTAGCTAAACAAATTTGGAGAATGAAAGGGGAGGAAAGGGAATGGAATTTAATTTGAAAAAAAAAATACCTTCACATGCAACCATCTAAGGAAGAATTTATGGATAATTCTTTTCTTATGGAAGGTACTGTAATTTGGAATGCAATTCAAATGGCTAAAGCTTGAGCTGTAGCTGGAAGAAAGTAGAAACTAGGGAATGGGAGAATTATTAGATTCTGGGAGGATAGATGGCTAATGGATAAACCGCTAGAGGAAATCCCCATTCTTAAGGAATGGAAAGATTGGTTTAAAAGAAGGCATGGAGACTTTGTTAGGGACTACTGGAGAAATGGGAAGTGGATTGAGTTCAGCCAGCTTTGTCTGGGATAAATTTTTTTGGAGATCTTGCTTTCTTCCAGAATCTTTATGGAACATTCTAAGGATTGTTTGATTTGGAAGGAAACTTTTGATGGGAAATATTATGTGTCTTTAGTGGTGTCTATCCATTACAAAGTTCTGAAAGAGATCCCTTTGTGGGCAAAAGTGTGGATAAAGAAGTTGACACCCAAAATTAATATCTTCTTTTGGATTTTTATCCAAAATAAGGTGCTAACTCTTGATAATCTCCATAAGCGTGTATTTTTTTTTCCTAAAAAGTGTTCTCTTTGCTGCAGGGAGGAGGAGTCTTCTTGCCATATCCTCTACCAGTGCAATTTTAGTCAAGAAATTTGGAATATTATTTTTAGTAAGTGGAAGTTGAGTTGGGTTTTCTTGAACTCTCTAGAAGAGTTTTTGGCAGCAACAGTATTGCCCTAGTTCCAATTCTAAGAATGTTGATCTTTGGAAACTTACTCTCCCTATTGTCACATGGAACATCTAGAAGGAGCGTAACAATAATTTTTTTAGGGAAAAAAGTGTGAACCCTGAAGTGGTGGTGGATAAAATCTGTAGAGGGATCTATGAATGCTTATATGGAATTGATAATGGTTTAGCTACTAAAGAAGACTTTAATGAAAGATGGAACCTCTCCAATAGTAGAAACATCAAGGATAAAGGTAGGGGTGGTCTTTTCTGGTGCTTTCCTTCCTAGGGATGGATCAAGGCCAACTTTGATGGGGCCTCTAAGGGAAATCCTATGAATGTTGGTTATGGGGGCATTGTCAGGAATTTTTTCTAGAAGTTGCCTTGTGGTTGTTGTTGGCCCTTTGGGTAACCAAACTAGTCATTGTGTTGAATCCTCAACTACCCTGGATACATTGATTATAGATAAATATCTTAATCATGATAATCTATGGTTGGAGGGAGACTCTCTTAACATTATTAAATGCCTTAAGGGAGAAGTTGAGCCTTTGTGGACTATAGAAAATATTATTTTTAAAGTCAGAGAAATTATTTATAGCTTTAAATCAATTATTATTGAGCATGCTTTCAGGGAAAAACATGTCATAGCGAATGACCTTGCTAACCTTGGTGTTATTTCTGAATTTCAAAGCATATGGAATGGGGAAGCTAATATTGATTTTA
This sequence comes from Cryptomeria japonica, assembly GCF_030272615.1. NCBI lineage: Eukaryota > Viridiplantae > Streptophyta > Pinopsida > Cupressales > Cupressaceae > Cryptomeria > Cryptomeria japonica. The sequence goes on along the minus strand of NC_081411.1, from coordinate 709,051,954 downwards.
ATATTAAAGAACTCATTAGAAAGGACAAATTTATGGGGAAAGAATGATCACATGTTAATGATGGAAGTATTAATGATTAATCATACAAATTTTAGAAACGTAATGATAGCACGTCAGAAGGGTAGAGCCCTATACAAGAATATTAAAATTTTGCATGTTTTGTGGGAGTGCATTTTGAAAAAGCCGAGTGTCATTTGGAAGAAAGCTCCGAAGTTGCAAAAGCAGAGAAATTGTAAAACAAATTCTAAAATGGGGGGCAATCTTAGAAGAGATGAACTTAATAATATTTCCAGATGGCAAGAGATGCCTAAGGTATGGACAAAGCTGGAGAAGGGTTTCATGATGCATTTCATGGAAAAATTGGTAGACTATGATAAAAGTAGAATTAATCTAGCGGTTACCAGAGTTACTAAAAATTTGGAAAAATGGCTCCTTCAAAATTCATGGTGTTAGATTCAAGTTGGACGCGGACCTCATTTCTATAGTCACAGGTATGCCCCATTCTATTCATAATTTCTTTAGGGACATGAAAGTGTCTAATAATGAAGTGAAGCTCTTTTCACGTAAAGAGAAGGAGAGAAAAAAATTAGGAAAAGTTTCGGGGGGGGGTATTATGATGCATCTAATATCAAAAAAATCTGGGGCTATGTGCTTAATGCAATTATGGAGTATATTACTATGGAGGGTCATTTCACTAGGGTCCACACCTACCATTTTGTTCTTCAAAATCACTATAGACATGAGAAGAGGATTTATCTACCCTATTACCTTTTCAGGTCTCTATTGCAGTCTTTAAACAAGCATAGTAAGAACCCCTCTTCTCTTGTGCTTCATTATGGCCTTATTTTGCTCATTTATGAGCATTGTAAGATTTTGGCTATTCCAGAAAATAAAAGGTTGTCGGTGTCACCAGGGAAAGGAAAGAAGAAAATTGAGGAATGTGGGCCCAGTAAGGATGAGTTGATGTACTGTAAAAAGGTTAAAAAAGCCACTGTGGAGAAAATTCAAGAGGACATGGATAAACAAAAGGATACGGAGGTTGATTTTGAGGACATGGGAAAAGAAGGAAGTGAGATGGAGACCGATGAGTTTGATGGAGAGGAGAGATGGAAAGAAGAGGAAGTGGGGGAAGAGGAAGGAGGAGTAGAGAATGTTTCTAATTAGAACCCTACCCATAGCGTGAGTATTGTTAATTTTAACAGCTAGCCTATGGAGGAGCAGGACAATTAGATTAATAAGGAGGAAAGGGAAATGGAAAATGAGCAGAACAAGGAAAAGGAGGAGATGAGCAAGGAACAAGATAAAGCTAGAGATGGAATTATTTTGGATAAACTCAAGAACCAGTCTGAGGCTCGTATGGGTTTTGATAGGTGGGTATATGAAAGAATCAATAAACTGAAAAAAATTGATAAGCAGCAGGAAGAGCAGGTAAAGAAAGATGAAAGTAACTAGGAGAAGTGGAAAAAGGTTATGGAGGGAAAAGTGGAGAAGTTGGAAGCTCTGATTACTAGGCTGGAGGAAGGAAAGACAGTCATGAAGAACTTCTTGATTATGATTCCAGATATCCTTAATTCGGTGACCAGGAATATGGAGGAAATTGCCAAGTACCTTGATGTCTCCAACACTTCCAAACGTATTGTGGACCTAGATGTTGATGAGGATGCTACTGAGGTAGGGAACGTGGATAGTGCTCCTGGTGGTGCAACCAAAAGGACTAGGGTGAGTATGAAAAAAGTTGCATTGGCCTCTTCCAAGGAAATCCCAATGCTCAAGGATAATATCAAAGATATGCAAGGGATTAGCGGAAAATTGGCTAATGCCCTTAAAAACATTAAGTAATTTGTCTTTTTTTTGTTTTGGCTTGATGTTGCTAGTTTTGTTGGGCTTTTATGCTGGCTTTTGCCCAGAACATTGCTGGTTTTTTTGCAGAATGTCTTTTCTTTTTTCTTAATTCTCTTATCTTTTAAGGATCTCTTGTTAAGGGTTTCGGGGTCCCTTCAAAACCTGTTTTTCCCGTAATAAAAAACTACATAGAGATGAATAAGCAAAATAATTGTATTCTCAAAATGTATACTCACTGTAATTATCTAGATTTACTAAATGTAGAGATTAATAGAATGATACAATAAAATGTAGAGATTAATAGAATTTTACTATAAACTTTTACTTCCAGATTGATGTTTTATAACAATATTGAGATAATTTACATGTTATGTATTTATGGATATTTACAAGTCAAAGAAAATCATACTTTGAGAAATAAATAGCACATGATTCAATATGAAGTTCTTTTTATTTTATAGAATCCTAATTTATCTTAACAACATTGATTCTTTTATTAGCTAGCAATATATAATTTTACAACTAATGAATAAACACGATTTAAAATATGAGATGTATTTTCTGTAACTATATTATGTTCTTTCCTTTTTAATTAGAAAACAATAATTAAAATGATATGACAATGAATGTATCAAATATAAATATTTCCCATTTTGTTTTTAAATCTAAAACTAACTTTCATAATCATGTATGTTTAAATCATTGATAAATTTAATAAACCAACAATCATAATGTCCTTTTTCAATAGTAGAATAGAAGTATTGTAATGAATGCTCCGTTGATTTCAATCTAATGAATAATGAATAAAACAATAAGTAAATACATCCTTCTTGCTTTTCTATAAATACATTGTTCACAAGGAGATATGTATGAACCTTTCCTTATTTACATTTTTATTCAAATGACTAAATACAACAAGAAGATTTAGATAGGTAGATAAAAAAGGGGTACACTTTTAGCACTTTTAGACACTGATTTAGGAGATCTATCTCTTCTCCATCCTTTATCCCAAATGAAAAACTTGCAAATAAAACTTATAGGTTGTGACCATGGAGGATCACCTCCCAACCTAGGCTTACAAGAAGCCACCCCCAAGATAGGAGAACCAAGTCTAAACGGGTTACAAATAAACTCAACCACACATGCAAGAGAAGCTTAAGCAAACATAAACTCCCAACCCAAGGATTTACATTGTCCCTATGTGACTAACTTTGTGGGGTGAAGGTGGACCAAGCACCTATAGGAGATCTACAAGAAAGAGGAACAAATTCCTTCACAAGGATACCAAAGTACAACCAACTCAAGGTCACATAGTTGACCCAAAACAAACCTTATGTCCCCCATCCCTTACAAGCCCATATCTCCCCTTATAACCCCCTTTTGCATAAGCATAAAAACAATGCAACGAGGGTCCCATAACCCTTATGTATCTCTCTCTTCCAAGAAGAGAGTCTCTACACTCTTAGGTTATCAAGCAACCCTTCACACCCAAGGCTACTCTACCCTCCCAAGGGTGAGTATGGCCTTGAAACACCCATAACACAAAATAATCACACAAATCACAAAAACAAACACAAAGAAGGAACCCAACATCCAATTCCACAATCACATAAACAACAAAATCTAAATACAAAATCAACTTTCCTTCTCATTTAACAATAGTATTCAAAATGCATGGAAGAACTCTACTAACCTTCGATCTTGCAAAAAGGTATGAGGAATGGTTGATGGAGAGCTGCCAAATCCACTAGTCTTTTCTTCCCAAAAACAAAAATGCAACTTTTAAATCCAAATTTTCAACAACAACTCTAAGTCTCCAAGATGGAGAGTGGGTGATCAAAATCCTAAGTTTGAATCCCTTCCCTAAGTAGGATCCTCTCACATTTTCCAGCTTCCTTCGAAAGGATGTGAGATCTCATAGGTTGGTCCTCCCAACCTATTACATGGTTTCTAAAAATGGAAGCTAAAAAAGGTAAGAGAAAGTGAGGAAGAGCAATTTTCACTCAAATGGAAGGTTGTCTAACCAAGGATAAATCCTCAAAAGTTGAATTTTCGTCTATCTTGGAAAACTCACTTTTGAGGTAACTTGGCAGTCACATGTGAGTGGTCACATGGCTAAAATTGACCTTTACACATAGGTATAACATATGGGCCTTCAAAAATGCCCTAAACCTAACCTTAGGAGTTAGTTTGACCCTCCAAAAACTCACCTAAAGTTTGTCTACGGGTCAAACTTGAGTTGACCATTCTAATGGCTCTCTAACCAAAACTCTATTCGGACCGCACTAAGATATTTTGAATAATGCATTGGTTATACAAATTCCCTCCAAGGGACATGTCATTGCCAATTCACTTCACAACACAAGTGTCAAGTGACACCATAAAATATACAATACTATAATAAGCATGGCATGTCCCTCTTTGGAATTAACAAAATTAACAAATACAAATTAAACACACATTCAATCCTTCGGATTTACAAATATAAACACATTACATACGAGATGTTGTCTCTCCAAATAGACAATTCTTAGCTTCACAAACACACATAGGTTTAGCTTGATTCTCTGAATAGTTTCCATGGTCACATGGATTAGTTTTCCTGCACATCTCACTTGCACATTAGTAATCTCAAATAATCACATGTAATTATTAATAAATGAAAAGAGTACAAATTGGACAATTGCATACAATTTACATCATAACAATCAAATTTCAATTATCCAATAGAATGCACATGAAGTAATCTACTCAATGGCATCATCATAATCATCATGAAATTCAATCATTCGTAAGGCATGCATCCATGTTTTCTAACATCATAATGAAGTATTGCAAATTCAGAAATAATTGACATACATCATATCAATGTTATCCAATCACTGGATCATATAGAATCTAAATCCATAATGCATCAAAATGTGCACTGCAAGGTAAAATGATTCCATAACATGGTTCAATTACTTTTTCCAATAATTCTCATGTGGCCATATATTCATTTGCAACACCAGTGCAATCATATAAAACAATCGCCAGTTAGGCATGCAGAATGAATCACAACATCAATCATGATGTGGAATTACATCTTATCCACTAGTCTAATGAGGATCCTATACAAAAAGGGTCTCATGACCATGATGTATCAACGTTATATGTTGAAAGATAGGTCCATGACATAAATGAAAGATATCATTATGATGGGTTCAGGATAGGACCCCTAACATATATATGATACACAAGCAAATTATGTCTAATTATTGCCCAAGGGGTCAACATTTACTAATTTATTCATCTAACATAGCCCATCCTATTGAATCATAGCACCTTTACATAGTGTACCAATCATCCATGCAAACTATTAATAAGGTCAACCATGGTCAAACTAGGTTAACTAGAGCCTAATCGAGGAGGGGCTCTACAATTTAATTATGTTGGTTAGGGCCTATCTCCTAAGAATGGTTGGGTGGAGCTAATAATTCCACATGGTCGGGTGGTTGTTGCCTACCTCCATTGGGGACCGGTGCACTTGTTCATGTGTGTTAGATGGATCTTTTATTTCTAATTTCCTATATGTCTCTATTCCATTGGCCATGTGTTGCATTGATTTTTTGTCATTGATACCAATACTAGTTGTTTGCATGCTTTACCGACACCCTTTTCGTCCTGGTAGGTTGAGTGGTTTCTGGTTAATGGATCTGGTATGATCCAATAGGCTCTGGTATAGTCTGGTGATGGAATTGGCTTGTTCATGATACTCATGCTCATATTTGGTCAATTGGTTTTGATCTAGAGATCGGATGCTATCCTGTTTGCTTAGAAGCTTGGTTTTTGGTTCCAATGAGGGTTTCACCAGTAGAGCTTTTGATGGAGATCTTTGATGAATTACATAAGTGGTGTTTGTGCAACTTCTTATGGAGTTACAGGATGTTGTTGGTGATCATGTTTGAGACTTGGTGGATGGAGATCATTGTTGTGGTGGGTGGACCTATACTTGGTCCCGATTGATCTAGGTTATGGACCGACTTTAATGTAACATGTGGATAAGACCTATTGATGTATTTATGTGATGTCTTATGTGGTGATACTATTTTTTTGGCCTAAGGCCGACATGGTTTGTAATTATGTAATTGGTTTATCATCTGGTGGCCAACTTGATTATTTATGATCAAGGGGTTTGTATATATAGATGTAAGATCTTATTGTAGATAATCATGGTTAATGTTAGAGGTCATGGTCAAGGAATTGAATGTGTGAATAATGTAATATCATTTAGGAAGAGGAGTTGGTTGATCATTGGAGATCAAATAATGTAAGAGGATATAGTCCTCCAGTATTGAGCTTAAACCCAAACTATCCTTAGGCATAGGAAATGCTATCATTTGCAGTTCAACACTTCTATGGATTGTAGTATGGATTTCTATGTAGTTAGTGAGGCTCCTTTTGTGATGAGCAATGTGCTCTAGGTTGTTAGCCTTCCTACAAGTGTAGGCCCCTCAATTGTAATTCACATACTTACTGCAGAAGTATTATTTGACTATGGGTAGGCTTCCCACTATGGTTTTTCCCTTTACCGGGTTTTCCACATACAAATCTTGGTGTTGTGTGGATGGCTTTTATTCTTTGATTATTGTTTATGCTTAATTGGTTTAAAAACTATTCTGGTATTAATGTTTTGGTTTCTAGTATTAAAGTTTAAATTGCTAATGGTTCTAGTAATATGTGACAACTGATTCACTCCCCCTTTCAGTTGTCTTTTGGTCATTTGATTTGTCTAACAATTCGTATCAGAGCTTTGGTCCTCTCTGCAGAAAGCTTAACTACTTGAGGAAGATCCTATGGTGACCAACAGTTCAATTTCATCCATTTCTTTTGGAGCTATTTTTGAAGGGATATACTAAGGCTTGATGGAACAAATTACATAGTATGGAAGATTCAGATGGAGACTCATCTGAGATATCTTGGCAAGGAGAATTGGGAGATCACACAGATTGGTGTCACACCCTATAATCTAGGATCTGGAAATCCTCCTCCAATAAATCTATACCAAGAGCTTAAGAATGATTGTAGAGCAGGAGAAGCCCTCTTGTGTGCACTTTTTGATCAACAAATAAGAGGATTAATTGATAAATCATTTGGAAAGGCTATATGGGATAGGTTGGAGACTCTTAATGAAGGTGACCCTACAATGAAGATTTCTAAACTTGATGGTTATCAGGTGAGATATGAAAAGCTGAAGATGGAAGAAGATGAAAGGATTACTGCATTCATGGAAAGGGTAAATGAGATTGTTATGGGAATTCAATGTTGGGGTGGAACTCTGAGCGAAGATGAAATTGTTTCTAAAGTCATGAGAGCCCTACCACCGGCTTACAAGATGAAAGCTACTGCTATTAATGACTTGAGAACAATGGCTAATACATCTGTCAACAAAGATACTTTGGTTGGGAAACTATCTACTTTTGAGTTTGAGAAATTTGGACCTTCTGGAGCTGTGAAGACTGAACCTTCTTTTCATGCATCTACATCTGTAACCAGTAAGCAAGACTGGAAAGCCTTATATGCAAAAGAATTAGAAGATATGAAGAGAGAAGATAATGAGCTTGAGTAACTTGAAGAACTATTTGCTAGAAGAGTACCGAAAGGACTGGTAGGAAGTAAGTATGAAGGAAAAGCACCTTTTAAATGTTTCACATGCAATAAGATTGGTCATTTTGCATCTAGATGTCTTGAAAGGAATTCAATATTTGAAGAAAGAGTTAAAAGATCATTTAAGCCTAACCCTGGATATCAAAACAAGTATAGATTCATGAAAAATAGAGATAAAGCATGCTACATAGCTGATGAGGAAGACATTACTGATTCAAATGATGAACCAATAGAAGACTCTGCTAGTGGATCCAACAATGGGAAGGAATGGGTGTTCCTGGCTATCAAGGAAGATGATTTGACACTGGAAGAGAATGTACCTGAGGAGAAGGCACTTGCTACTAAAATTGAGGACAAGGATGAATGGGTAATTGACAGTAGTTGTTCACATCATATGACTGGAGATAAAGGGAAGTTTCCGTCTTTGCAATAATTTGATGGTGGACTAGTTAGATTTGGAGATGACAAGGCATGTATGATCAAGGAAAAAGGAACTATATCATTGGATGGTAAGAACAATACTGACAATGTTTATTATGTTGAAGGTTTGAAGCATAATCTTTTGAGGGTAGGACAATTGGTAGATAAGGGATTTCAATTACAATTCAAGGATGGAAAATGCAAAATCATTACCAAATCTGGCTTGGAGATTGCAACCGGTACACAAACAAAAGGTAATATATTTCATTTGAACTCCAGTGAGAAGACATGTTTGATTACACAGATTGATGAGAATTTTGATTGCATTGTGAAGATCAGTTCAACTAAGGTTGTTAGAGATATAACTATGATTATGAATCCCTATAATCGGGTATGTAAAGAATGTCAAATGGGTAAATAGGTCAGAACCTCTTTTAGGAATATACAAGATAAATCAAATGATGTTCTTTATCTTATTCATACTCATTTGTGTGGCCCTACTAGAACTAAAAGTTTTCATGATGATAGATATTTCATGCTAATCATTGATGATTATTCTATAATTATGTGGGTTATTTTTTTGAGAGAAACATCTAAAGCATTTGAAAAGTTTAAAATCTTTAAGGCCAAAGTGGAAACTCACACAGGATTAAAGATTAAATGTTTGAGATCAAATCATGGTGGAGAATTCACATCTGGTGAGTTTAATAACTTTTGTGACAAGCATGGTATAAGAAGATAATTTTTTACTCCCCGGACACCTCAGTAGAGTGGATTTGTGGAAAGGAAAAACAAAACTATCTTGGATGCTACTAGAACAATGATTATGGAAGAAAATCTACATCATATCTTCTGGAGAGAAGTAGTGAGTACAACGGTTTATGCATTCAACATAATACATATCAAAGGAAAAATCGGTAAGACACCTTATGAATTATGGTTTGGCAATACACCTACAGTTAAGTATTTTAGAATTTTTGGGAGATGATACTATTGGGAAATTTGATCCTAGATGTGATGAAGGCATATTTCTTAGTTATTCTAATGAAATCAAAACATATAGATGTTATGACAAGAGATTGCAGATAATTGTGGAGAGTGTTAATGTCAAAGTAGATGAGCTGAGTAAAAGTTAAATCAAAGTTTATGAGAAGGAACTGACAGTGGAAATGATTATATCTACACTGATAGCACCTTTACCAGAATAGAGAGTTGTACCATTTACTTTGACAACATTAGAGAATTCTACAGTAACTGAAGAACAAGGAAGAGGAACAGAGAGTTAGAAGACTCCTAGGTATGTGAGATTGAATCATTTTGAAGATCAAATAATTGGGAATAAGAGCAATGGAGTGATGACAAGAAGAAGACTGGCAACTAGTGAGGTATGTTTAATTTCACAAGTTGAACTGGTATCAGTAATTGAGGCATGTAAAGATGAAAATTGGTTAAAAGCTATGGAAGAAGAATTAGATCAAATCGAGAAAAATAACACATGGACTTTGGTTCCCCAACCTAAAAATCAAAATATCATTGGAACTAAATGGGTTTTTAGGAATAAATTGAATGAGTATGGTCAATTTATAAGGAATAAGGATAGATTGGTTTGTAAAGGATATTATCAGAAGGAAGGGATTGATTATGGAGAAACTTTTGCACCGGTAGCTAGGATTGAAGCTGTATGATTATTTCTTGCCTATGTTGCTTATAAAAACTACAAGGTTTATTAGATGGATGTTAAATGTGTATTCTTGAATGGGGATCTTGATGAGGAAGTTTATATTGAGCAACCTAATGGTTTTTCACTATCAGATGATACAAATATATTTTGCAGGTTAAGGAAAGCTTTATATGGATTGAAACAAGCACCTAGAGCTTGGTATGCAAGGTTGGATAAATATTTTTTGAAGCTTGGTTTTACTAAGGACAGTGCTGACAGTAATTTTTATTATAAAATCATTGATGATGATATACGGATTATTGAAGTATTTGTTGATGACATTATTTTTGGAGGTGAAGATAAATTATGCATAGAATTTTCTAAGAATATGGAGAAAGAATTTGAGATGTCTATGATTGGTGAGATAAAATTTTAATTTCTAATGCTTCTAGTAATCTCTGACAATTGATTCATCCCCCTCCTCAGTTGTCTTTTGGTTATCTGAACTATCTAACACATACAAATCTTGGTGTTATCTTTTGTGGATGGTTGGTAAATGTTCTATGGATTATATTTGTGCTTAACTTCTATATCTGCTATTCCGACATTTGGTTTATGTATTCTGGTAATAAGTTTTCAATGCTTAAAGTTCTATAATATTTTGACAACTGATTCACCCCTCCTCCTCTTGGTTGTCCACTAGTTATCTGAGTTGTCTGACAATTCATATCAGAGTCTGGTCCTCTATGCAGAAGCATAACCACTTGAGGAAGATCCTATGGCTTCTAATAGTTCAATTTCATCTGCAACTATTTTCCAAAGAGAAATTCCTAGGCTTGACAAATTACAGAGTATGAAAGATTCAGATGGAGACTCATATGAGATGTATTGGCAAGGAGATTTGGGAGATCAATGAGAAAGGATATACTCCTCATAATCCAACATCTGGAAATCCTTGTCCGACAGGCTTGGATAAGGACATTGAAATTGATTGTAGAGCTAGAGAAGCCCTTTTTGTCTGCACTTTTTGATCAACAAGTTATGGGACTAACTGACAAATCAACTACAAAGGATATATGAGATAAATTGGAGACTTTGAATGAAGGTGATCCTATTGTTAAAATTTCTAAACTTGATGGTTACTGGGTAAGGTATCAGAACCTGAAGATGGAAGAAAATGAAAGGATTATTGCTTTTATGGAAAGAGTTAATGAAATTGTCATGGGAATTCAGTGTTGTGGTAGATCTCTGAGCGAAGATGAGATTGTTTCTAAAGTATTGAGGAATTTTCCAATGACTTATAAAATGAAGGCTACTGCAATTAATGAGTTGAGAACAATGGAAAACACCTATGTTAATAGGGCTACCTTGGTTGGGAAGTTATCTGCTTTTGAGCTTGAGGAATTTGGTCCTTGTGGATTTGCAAAACCTAAACCTACTTTTGATGCATCTACATCATCTTCTGACAAGAGTGATTGGAAAGATCTATATGCTAAGGAACTAGAGGAAATGAAGAAATAAGATGAAGAGTTTGAGCAACTTGAAGCCCTATTTGCTAGAAGAGTACCTAAAGGTCCAACAAGAAGTAAGTATGAAGGAAAATCACCATTTAAATGTTTTGCATGTAATAAGACAGGTCATTTTGCATCTAGAAGTCCTAAAAGGAATTGAAGATTTGAAGAAAGAGATAGAATATATTTTAGGCCTAACCATGATTATTAGAACAAACACTTTTACAAGAGGAACATAGATAAATCATGCTACTATGCAGATGAGGAAGGTGTGACTAATTACGATGATGAATTGACACAAGATTTAGCTACTGGATCTGACAATGGAAAGGAATGGGTATTTTTTGCTATCAAGGAAGATGCTCGAGAACCTATCATTGAAAATGAGGAGAAGGCCCTTGGTGCTAAAATTGAAAACAAGGATGAATGGATGATAGATAGTGGCTATTCACATCATAAGACTGGAGATAAAAGGAAGTTTCTATCTTTGCAAGAATTTGATGGTGGTCTGGTTAGGTTTGGAGATGACAAAGCATGCATGATCAAGGGAAGAGAAATAATATCATTGGATGGTAAGCATAATACTAATAATGTTTATTATGTTGAAGGTTTAAGGCATAATCTTTTAAATGTAGGATAATTTGTGGATAAGGGATTTCAATTATAGTTCAAGGATGGAAAATGCAAGATTATCAATAGATCTGGATTGGAGATTGCAACCAGTACTCAGACTAGAGGTGACATCTTTCATCTGAACTTCGGTGAGAAGACATGTTTGATTGCATAGATTGATGAGAGTTGGCTATGGCATAAGAGGTTATGTCATGTGAATTTTTATTGCATTGTAAATATCAGTTCAACTAAGGGAGTTAGAGATATATCTAAGATTGTGAAGCCCTATAATCCGGTATGTAAGGAATGTCAAATGGGAAAGCAAGTCCGAACTTCTTTTAAGAGTATACAGGACAAATCTAATGATGTTCTAGATCTTATTCATACTGATTTGTGTGGTCCTGCTAGAATAAAAAGTTTTTAGGGTGATAGATATTTCATGCTAATCATTGATGACTATTCTAGAATGATGTGGGTTACTTTTCTATGGGAGAAATCTAAAGTGTTTGAAAAGTTTAAGATCTTTAAAGCTAAAGTTGAGATGGAGAGAGGGTTGAAGATTAAATGCTTAAGGTTAGATCAGGGTGGAAAATTCACATCCAATGAATTTAACAGTTATTGTGAAAAGAATGGGATAAGGAGACAATTGTCTACACCTCAGACACCTCAACGAAATGGTGTTGTGGAAAGGAAGAACAAAACTATCTTGGATGCAGCTAGAACCATGATGATGGAAGGTAATTTGTATCATACCTATTGGAGAGAAGTTGTGAGCATGACGATATACACATTCAACAAAGTTCATATCAAAGCAGACACAGATAAGACACCTTATGAGTTATAGTTTGGTCACACACCTAGAGTCAAGTATTTTAGAATCTTTGGTAATCAATGCTATATTAAAAGAGATGATTCCATTGGAAAGTTTGATCCTAGATGTGATGAAGGAATATTTCTTGGTTATTCTAATGAAAGGAAAGCATATAGATGTTATAACAAAAGAATATAGAGAACTATGGAGAGCACTAATGTCAAATCAGAACTTATGAGAGAGAACCATCAATGGAAATGATCATAATTGAACTGGTAGCACCTACACTGGAACATAATGTTGAACTAGTAACTCTGACAGTATTAGAAAATTCAACAATAATTGGAGATCAGAGTAGATGAATAGAAAATTAGAAGACTCCTAAGTATGTAAGGTTAAATCATTCACAAGATCAAATCATTGGATACAAGAATAAAGGAGTGGTGACAAGAAGGAGGTTGGTAGCTGAAGAGGTATATTTAATTTCTCAAGTTGAACTGGAATCAATAATTGAAGCTTCTAAAAAATGAATGTTGGATGAAATTTGTAGACACTTAAAAATAATTATTTTAATTATTTTTTATTCCTCACATAATTAATTAATTAATTATGTTAATTCCAATTCTCCTCAATATTAATTAAATATAATTAATATTGTCACTATAGTATGTGACTGATTTATTTAATAAATCAATCCCTTTCTTTATTCTTCTAAAAAATTAAATCCTCACAAATATTCCTCTTAGCTAATTAATTTCAATTAATTAGTTAACCTACATGATTCCTACAAATAATCTTCTTAATTCATCATTAACCTAATAAAGTCTTCTAGAAACACCCTAAACCCACTTAACATTATTATTCAAATTTTTAATTCCCTCTACTCATTCTCTCTCCTAGTCAAATCCTCCTACAAATCCTATCCCACCTAATTGTTCCTCTAATCCCCTCCTAATGAGTTGCTAGTGGCTAATCATCATGATTAGCCACAAAGTCAACCCCTTGTCCCTTCCATCTAGCCACTATCCTTAAATGCTCTTTTTCTAGGTGAATGTGAGATTTTCAAAATCTCACATTCCTTTAGGCATCTCATCCCCCAAGGAATTTTTAATTCCTTCTTATTCCTCCAATCCCCATGATCATCCTCTTTTGAAGAATTTCAAATTCTTCCTCCACATTCCTCAAGGAATGTCCCATCCCTTGCTCTTCTCAAGGCACATTGGGAAGTCTTCCCAATGCACCTTGAGGAGTGTGGAGACAAGAAATGCCTTTAAGGTATATCTCTTGGTCTCCACACCCTCTCTTGGGCCTTGTGTGAGCTCAAAAGCGATCCTAGCCATCCATTCTTCCTCTCCTCTTCTTATAAATTGACGACTCCATCCCTTCATTCTTCATCTCCAAATTCAGTAATCTTATGCTACCCTTTTGAGCCTACGAAATCATCTTAGTAACCTTATCATGTCCAAATCATATCTCATCCACACTTAACCATTTTATCCATATCATCCCCCTAAAATCCATTTCATATTGTGTACAACATTGGAGAGGCATCCACACTAAGCAAGCAAGAGGAGCACATCAAGTGGAGCATCATCCAAGGGTGCCTTCACTTCATCAAGCTTAATCCGAAGGAGAAGGTATAAGGTTTGTGAGGTATATACATTTCATCCTTGTTTTGAGCATTTCAAATTATATCTTTGGATTTCATGTGATTATATGTTTGATTTGCATATTTGTTATCTAATCCAAACCTCACTAATCTTTTATCCTATTCAAAATCTCTGGAAGAGGAATTAGATCAAATAGAAAAGAATAATACATGGACTTTAGTTCCCCGGCCTAAAAATAAAATTTTTATTGGGAATAAATGGGTTTTTAGGGATAAATTGAATGAAGATGGACAAGTTGTGAGGAATAAGGCTAGATTGGTTTGTAAAGGATATTCCCAGAAGGAAGGAATTGATTATGATGAAACTTTTGTACGGGTAGCTAGGATTGAAGCTATGAGATTATTTCTTTCCTATGTTGCACATAAGAACTATAAGGTTTATCAGATGGATGTTTAGTGTGCATTTTTTAATGGAGATCTTGAAGAGGAAGTTTATATTGAGCAGCCTAATGGATTTTCAATTTCAGATGACAAAAACATGGTTTACAGGTTAAGGAAAGCTTTATTTGGATTGAAACAAGCCCCTAGAGCTTGGTATGCAAGATTGGATAAATATCTTTTGAAGCTTGGTTTCACTAAAGGTAATGTTGATAGTAATTTGTATTATAAGATCACTGATGATGACATATTGATTATTGAAGTCTTTGTTGATGATATCATTTTTCGAGGTGAGGATAAGTTATGTATGGAATTCTCTGATAATATTAAGAATGAATTTGAGATGTCTATGATTGGGGAGATGAATTTTTCTTTGGATTGTAGATTACTTAGACTGATAAAGGTATTTTAATCTATCAAACTAAATATGCTAGAAATTTGTCGAAGAAATTTGGTATGGAAAATTATAAACTGGTTGGTACTCCTATGGTTACAAGTGAGAAATTGACAAAGAAAGATGTATCAGCTCCGGTAAATCCTAAAAGCTACAAGTATATGATTGGAGGTTTATTATATTTGACTTAGACTAGTGGTGCAGGAGCACCCTTCTAAGGTCTTCCTCCATTTGGATTTTGCTTCTTTAAGAAGTAATGTAAATGTAATAAGAGCCAAGAGCTCATTGGTCTTGTTTAGGTCCTAGGTTCACAAGTCTAGGTTGAGTTTTCTTTTGGAGTAGAGGGTATGTGTTCCCATTGATGAGTTTGGGGTCCTTTTAGCATGGTTGTGTCCATAGGATAGCCCAATGTAGGTCTAAAAGTCAAGAAAAGCAACATTGTAAAAGTTGCTCAAAAGTTGCAAAAAGTTGCATGACAACTTTTCACAGTTGTCATGCGACTTTTCCACCTAATAGGTCATAACCTTAGCTTGGCATGGAGAACAATAACCTTGGAACATAAACCAAGGCAAAGAAATTATATATGGTTGCAAACCCTAAAATGAGGGTTTGGATGTCAGATTGTATGGCCAATGGAAAAAGACCTTGACTGTGACTGTGTTTTGGTTGCCAGTCGGCACAAATGGAGCAATGAAGGATTGTTAATGGATTGTTTTGGAACCTAAGTTGTATTGGGAGTCTTGTTTAGTGTTGACACATTCATTTTGAGCACTTAGATTAAGTTTGTTTTCCAAGTTTTGGTGTGTTTGTAAATACTTTGCAAATTTCTTCTTTACTGTCCAGTTTTGGACTGTTTTGTGTAAATGGGTTGACAACTCCTATCCCCATTGTGGAAACACCATGAAACCATGGGGAATAGGAGTGAAAAGCCTATACAGTATCTCAAAGGAAGTAGGGCCCTTGAAGATGCAGGAAAGCCTTTCAAAGACCCACTCCTAGGCGAGACTAGACTGTGCTTGGCTAGGGAGGGTTAAGGTTGCAGATGTCCGTGAGAGCAAGGAAGGACAAGGAAGGAGGGACCCTTTGGAGGATTTGTAGAGGGGTGTGTGGAGAATAATTGGTGAGAAGGAGGAGCTTCCACCAATCTAGAAAAGGTGGTGAAGACAAAAAACCATCATTGTGACCCTAGCAGGCCTAAAAACCCTCAAAAACCCCTAAATTCACCCAGGATAGTGTACAAACATTTGGAGGCCCAAAACCAAGAAAATATTTGAGCCTTTGCCAAATGAATAGTAGTCCCTTTAGGAAGTTTCACAAGTTTGGGCATTGTTTGGAAGAGAGAGCCCTAAAAGTCCGGAATGGAGGCGTAATTGGGGCACATTCCTTGTAGCCCTATTTTGTAGGAAAGAAGCAAAATAGTGAGATCGGTGACAAGTAGGAAGATCAAAACCTCTTGGGGGAACATGACTGGATGGAGAACTATGTCAAAGACCTGTCCTATCCTTGCTAGGACCTGAGAAGGTGTAGGAAGAGTTAAAACCTTATTAGCCTAAGTGAGGGTTTTTGAAGCCTGTGAATAGGTGAGACCTTAGGAGAAGAATCACATGTTGTTGGTGGGTGGATTGGGAAAGGTCAGGGGATTCCACAAGAAAGGGAAGTCCTAGAGACCCTAGGGTGTGGTTGGAACACCTGGTGATCCAAGGAGTGGATAAAAGAGCATAGACTAGGCTAGTCTATCCCATACCGATTCCCATTAGATTGGTATCAGAGCAAAGTTAAAGATTTGGTGGACTGTGCATGTCTCTATATTCTAGTGAATCAATAGGGGAGAACATAATGGTCACTAATGCAGAGCTGGCTAGGGAGGTAGAAGAACAAAAAGAGAAAAATAGACTCCTCAAAGATGCTATGAGTGAGATAAGGAACAAGTTGCAAGAAGTAATTGATCAGAGAGCACAAGAACTCTGGGGTGTGGACACTAGTGATAGAGGCAAGAAAGCTATTGATCTAGATGATGTCATACTTGAACCAGACCCCTTAATCAATGAAGAACCTTTTGTAAAGGCCATCAAGGCTTTGAATACAAAAGATTTTGAGGGATTGCCACATTTAAGTGGAAGGATGGATATTGAAACCATCATGGAATGGATTGAGGGTATGGAGAACCACTTTGAGTGTGAAGGTGTGACAAAACCTCAAATGGTTAAGGTTGCCAAATCAAGACTAAGGGGAGCAGCCTTGACATGGTGGAAGTACTTGCAAGAGGAGAGAATTAGCATGGGGAAGCTACCTATTACAAACTGGAAGGCCATGGTGAGTAAGATCAAGGAGAACTACTTGCCAGAGGATTATGAAGTCCAACTTCATAAGAAGAGACAAGGATTAAAGCAAAAAGATCTTGATGTGGCCTCCTACATAGAGGAGTTTCAAAAGCTTTGTCTTAGATCCAAAGTCCAAGAAGAGGAATTTATCAAGGTGGCTAGGTATCTAAGTGGCCTAAAGTGGAACATCCAAGAGGAGATAAGCCTATGGACTCCTACCTCTATCCAAAAGTGTCATTAGCTTGCTGCTAAGGTGGAAGAGAGGAACAAAAGGAAGGGAGACTCCAACAATAGGGGTAGAGGCAGATGTAGAGATTTAATGAATCACCGAGGTGGTTACCAGAGCAAGGCAAGTGAGCAAAGGAATCAAGGAGAGTCCAAGTTGACTGAGCATAATAATGAAACCACTCTTAGAGGAGGCCATTCTCAAGGAAGAGGTGCACAAGGGGGCCCAAATAGGAGTAGAGGTATCGGTAGGGGTAATTCCTACTTTGCAACCATGAAATGCTACAATTGTGGTCAATTGGGACACCCGTCCTATAGATACCCTGAGAAGCCTACCTAATCAAACAGTGGAAAGAGGGTTGTTTATGCCCATGAAGACACATCAAGCAGAAAAACACATGAGGTGGAACATATTGAATCAGAGATTGGAGAAAATTTGATGTTCAATAAAGTCTTGATAAGACAGCCTGTTAAGGATGAACCTAAGCATAGGAGAGCATTGTTTAGGGTGAGATGCAAAATCCTTGGTAAGGTTTGCAAGGTGATAGTTGATTCAGGGTCAATTGATAACATCATATCAGATGAGGTAGCTAAGAAGTTGAAACTCACAAAGATACCCCACACTAGCCCTTACAAGGTGACATGGTTGAATCAAGGATAGAGTGTTCTTGTCAATGAACAGACTTGGGTAGAGTTTTCTATTGGAGGATAAAGGGATAAGATCCTTTGTGATGTGTTACCCATGGATGCTTGTCATCTGCTACTAGGTAGACCCTAGCAATTTGATAGGAAGTTGACCTATGATGGTGAGGAGAACTCCATTTCCTTCAAGAAGGATAGCAGAACCTATAAGATTCAGTCTTTGAAAGAGAATGATGAGGGAACCTCAAGAACACCTAGTGTCTTACTTAATACTAGTAAAGAGTTCTTACACCTGTTGCATTAAGAGGAGACAGTGGGATGTGCCATCTTTGTGAAGCCAAAGGAGGAGGAAGATAAGTTGCAGACAAAGGTACCTAAGGAGGTAAAACAAATGCTGCAAGAATATAAAGACATAGTGAGAGATGGAGCACCTACAACACTTCCACCAAGAAGGTCTATAAGCCATCAAATAAAATTTGTCCCCGGTGCATCCCCACCCAATAAAGTAGCATATAATGTCACACCTAATCAAAACAAGGAGGTGTCAAGGCAAGTGTAGGAGTTGTTGGACCAATGACTGATCAAGAAGAGCATCAGCCCATGTGCAGTCCCGGTAGTACTAGCAACAAAGAAGGGAGGCAAGTGGAGACTTTGCACTGATTCAAGGGAAATCAATAGGATTACCATAAGGTACAGATTTCCTATTCCTAGAATAGAGGATTTGATGGACTATTTAGGAGGTGCCATGTATTTTACTAAGTTGGACCTTAAAAGTGGTTATCATCAAATTAGGATTAAGGAGGGTGATGAGTGGAAGACCGCATTTAAGACCACAGAAGGGTTGTATGAATGGCTTGTGTTGCCATTTGGACTTACCAATGCCCCAAGCACCTTCATGAGGTTGATGAATGAGGTGTTGAAGGACTTCACAGGGAGATTTGTGGTGGTGTACTTAGATGACATACTCATCTATAGTAGAACCAAAGAGGAGCACCTAGAACATTTGAGGTTAGTCCTAGAGAGGTTGCATGAAGAGAAGTTGGCAATCAACTTAGAGAAGTGTGACTTTCTGAAGAAAGAGTTAGTATACTTGGGGTTTGTGGTGTCTAAGGGAACCTTGAATATGGATCCAAGAAAAGTGGAGGCAATCTTGAATTGGCCTGCCCCTAAAACAGGGATTGAAGTTAGGAGTTTCCATGGTTTAGCCCAATTCTATAGAAAGTTTGTGAGGAACTTCAGTGGCATATGTGCACCAATACTTGACACCCTAAAAGGAGGCCTTAAAGCTAAGTTCAAATGGACTGAACAAGCTGATGAAGCATTCCAATTATTGAAGCAAGAAGTAGCCACAAAACCCATCCTACTCTTACCTACTTTTGACAAGCTATTCACATTGGAATGTGATGCAAGTGGAATTGCAGTAGGGGGTGTATTGAGTCAAGAGGGAAGGCCTGTGACATTTTTTAGTGAGAAGCTTAATGAGGCAAAGAAGAGGTATTCAACATATGATCTAGAGTTGTATGCACTAGTTCAGTCTCTCAAGAAGTGGAGGCATTACCTACTCCCAAAAGAATTTTTGGTGTTCACAGATAACTAGGCTTTGAGTTACATTAACAATCAAGAGAAGCTTAGCAATAGACATTTGAAGTGGATGGAGTACCTCCAATCCTTTACCTTCACCATCAAGCATAAAAAGAGGCAGCTCAACAAGGTGGTAGATGCTTTAAGCCGGAAGTTATTGACTGTCCAAGAATTACAATTGCAGAGCATAGGGATAGAAGGTTTCAAGGATCTCTATGAAGAAGATGAGGACTTCTCATCAGCCTACAAGGTCTGCAAGGAGTTTGAGAATCATTTTCATGGTGAGTATGCAGATTACACTCTTCAAAATGGTCTCTTGTTCAAAGGCAATCAGTTATGTGTGCCTAGAGGATCCATGAGAGAAAATCTCATACAAGAGAAACACAATGGAAGTCTAAGTGGACACTTTGGAATCAATAAAACTTTGGATCTAGTATAGAGGTACTACTATTGGACTAGGTTGCCAAGGGATGTGAGAAGGTATGTGGAGCAATGTGGTGCATGTCAAAGGGAAAAAGGAGGATCAAGCAATGCAGGCCTCTATCAGCCATTACCGGTCCCAAATAGGCCTTGGGAGTGTGTGAGCATGGACTTTGTGGTAGGACTCCCCAAGACAAAGATAGGTATGGATAGCATCTACGTGGTGGTAGATAGATTTTCTAAGATGATCCATTTTATTCCATGTAGAACTACTCATGATGCTAGTTATATTGCACATCTCTTCTTTAAGGAGATTGTAAGGATTCATGGACTTCCATTAAGTATTGTTTCAGATAGGGATAGCAAGTTCATGAGCCATTTTTGGCAAACCTTATGGAGAAGACTAGGGACTAATTTATCGTTCAACATAGCTTACCATCCACAAACTGATGGTCAAACTGAAGTCATTAACAGGGTGTTAGGCAACTTGTTGATGTGTCTAACCAAGGAGTATGGGCAGACTTGGGATCTAGTTATTCCATAAGCTGAGTATGCCTACAATGACAGTGTAAATAGGACCACTGGAAGGAGTCCTTTTGAGGTTGTCTATGGCAAACATCCAAGAGGGGTGTGTGAACTAAGAGAACTTGGTTCCATGGAGATGAAGAGTGGGCAAGTAGAGGACTTCACTCAAACCATCAAGGAAGTCCAAGAATAGGTCAAGAGAGCCATCCTAGAGTCTACTCAAAAACTGAAAGCTATAGTGGATGAAAAAAGGAGAGAGGTTCAATTCAAAGGGGGTGACTATGTGATGGTCCATTTAAGTAAAGCTAGAAGGCAAAGAAGTAAGCCTACTAAACTACAAATGAAGAGGGTTGGACCTTGTATAATTCTGTCCAAATATGGTGAGAACACCTACAAGGTGGATATTCCTTCAAATTTGGCTATATCACCAGTCTTCAATGTTGTTGATCTGATATTATATAAAGGTGAAATAGTAGGGCAAATTGAGAATCAAACCAAGGTACTGTAGGACTTGGATGTGAATGCCTTGCCTCAAGTGAAGTAGCCCATAGCATAGGATATCTTGTAGTCAAGGGTGAAGAAGTCTACTAGATACCAGGTCTACATGGAACACTTGGTGAAGTGGGTATGTCAACCTGAGTGTGAAGCCACTTGGGTTGAAGAGGGAAGGTTCAAGAAACTTGGTATTGACCTAGCTCTCATCTCTCCTCTAGTTCCTTAATTTTGTGCAGAGGGGGAGTATGGTGCAGGAGCACCCTTCTAAGGTCTTCCTCCATTTGGATTTTGTTGGGATTTTGCTTCTTTAAGAAGCCATGTAAATGTAATAAGAGCCAAGAGCTCAATGGTCTTGTTTAGGTCCTAGTTTAGGTCCTAGGTTCACAAGTCTAGGTTGAGTTTTCTTTTGGAGTTGAGGGTATGTGTTCCCATTGATGAGTTTGGGGTCCTTTTAGCATGGTTGTGTCCATAGAATAGCCCAATGTAGGTCTAAAAGTCAAGAAAAGCAACATTGTAAAAGTTGCTCAAAAGTTGCAAAAAGTTGCATGACAACTTTTCCACCTAATAGGTCATAACCTTAGCTTGGCATGGAGAACCCTAACCTTGACACACAAACTGAGGTAAAGACATTATATATGGTTTCAAACCCTAAAATGAGGGGTTGGATGTCAGATTGTATGACCAAAGGAAAAAGACATTGACTGTGACTGTGTTTTGGTTGTCAGTCGACACAATTGGAGCAATGAAGGATTGTTAATGGATTGTTCTGGAACCTAAATTGTATTGGGAGTCTTGTTTAGTGTTGACACTTTCATTTTGAGCACTTAGATAAAGTTTTTTTTCCAAGTTTTGGTGTGTTTGTAAATACTTTGCAAATTTCTTCTTTACTGTCCAGTTTTGGACTGTTTTGTGTAAATGGGTTGACAAATCCTATCCCCATTGTGGAAACACCATGAAACAATGGGGAATAGGAGTGTAGACCCTGTACAGTATCTCAAAGGAAGCAGGGCCCTTGAAGATGTAGGAAATCCTTTGAAAGACCTATTCCTAGGCGAGACTAGACTATGCCCGGCTAGGAAGGGTTAAGGTTGCAGAGGTTCGTGAGAGCAAGGAAGGACAAGGAAGGAGGAACCCTTTGGAGGAGTTGTAGAGGGGTTTGTGTAGCAGAATTGGTGAGAAGGAGGAGCTTCCACCAATCTAGAAAAGGTGGTGAAGACAGCAAACCATCACTGTGACCCTGGCAGGCCTAAAAACCCTCATAAAAACCCTCAAAAACTCCTAAATTCACTTAGGGCAGTGTACAGACACTTGGAGGCCCAAAACTAGGAAAATATTTGAGCCTTTTCTAAATGAATAGCAGTCCCTTTGGGAAGTTTCACAAGTTTGGGCATCATTTGCAAGAGGGAGCCCTAAAAGTTCGTAATGAAGGGCTAATTGGGGCACATTCCTTGTAGCCCTATTTTGTAGGAAAGAAGCAAAATAGTGAGATCGGTAACAAGTAGGAAGGTAAAAACCTCTTGGGGGTACATGAATGGATGGAGAACTATGTCAAAGACCTTTCCTATCCTTGCTAGGTCCTGAGAAGGTGTAGGAAGAGTTAAACCCTTATTAGCCTATGTGAGGGTTTTTGAAGCTTGTGAGTAGGTGAGACCTTGGGAGAAGAATCACATGTTGTTGGTGGGTGGATTGGGAAAGGTTAGGGGATTCCACAAGAAAGGGAAGTCCTAGAGACCCTAGGGTGTGGTTGGAACACCTGGTGATCCAAGGAGAGGATCAAAGAGCATAGACTAGGCTAGTCTATCCCATACCCATTCCCATCATCTAGACAAGATATAATGAATGCAATTTGTATTGTATCAAGATATCAGAGTGATACTAGAGAGAATCATGAGAGTGCGGTGAAAAGGATTTTTAGGGAACAAGTGAATATGGTTTTTGGTATCCTAAAGATGGTGGTTCTACACTATGTGCATATACAGATGGAGATTGGGCTGGAGATGTTGATGACCAGAAGAGCACATCCGGTGGAGCTTTCTTTCTTGGAAAGAAACTTGTTTCATGGATCAGAAGGAATCAGTCATGTACTTCTTTATCTAGTGTTGAAGTTGAGTATGTTGGTGCTACTACTAACTATACACAAGTTCTATGGATGAAGAAAATGTTGAAGAATATTAGGGTAGATTGTAATGAACCGGTAGTTATTCACTGTGATAACTCTGCTTCTATTGACATATCAAATAATTTGGTATTTCATTCTAAGACTAAGCACATATCTATCAAATATAACATTTTGAAGGAGAGGGTGGAAGTAAATGAAGTCAGACTGGTTTATGTGAACACTAAAGGGAAGATTGCAGATATCTTTGATGGTATGATGAAATAATAAGTATTTGGTAGAATACTGAGAGGAGGGGGTGGGGGGGGTGAATCAGTATATTGAAAAAATGATACAAAGTTCCCAAACTCAAACTCAGTCAAAAAAGTAAACATATCTTAGTCAAGATCAATATTCATAAGAATTCTTGACATCAACCGATTTGACTAGTGTTAAGACAATTTTAGCAGTAAACAACTTCAATCTTGTAAACATCAACAATGCTTGATCATAACTCAACATATTCATCTCTCAATGCTTTTACTTAACATGCCTTATCAGAAACTAACCAAATCAACAAATAAGATCACATCCACAAAAGCATTCACCATTTGACATAAATGTTTATACGTGGAAAACCCAAATAGGTAAAAACCACGGTGAGATGGGAATCACAAGGATAGATATTTGAACTCTTTTGAAGTTCATCCTATTAGGAGCCAAGCCTATTAAAGCTTTACAATAAGTCATGTTAAGAACTAATTCTGGTTAGGAATCACTCAGTTAATGGATTTACAAATATGCCTTGATTAAAAGCACAATACCCTATTAGGATTAACCTCACTGGAGGATTTAAGAATCCAAGCTAGTGGACCACCTTGTTAGAGGATTTAATGAGTAACCAAGATTGTTAGAGCTTACTTGGTTAAGGGATTTTACTTCTGCTATAATTGTTAGAAAACAACATGTTTTCTTGATCTATCTGAGTAGCACTACATTTGCTTGATCAGATCCTTCTAAGCTTCAATCTGCCTTCACTCAAAGTGCAGATCCATTCCCTAGTTGGACAACTACACACTCAAAGGGTTTTCATCAATCTTGCCAACCAAATTTACAAACAACTTCATCAACCTTAAATAGAAATCAATTAGGTGGATAACACAACAAAAACCTAATTCTCATCATCAAGATTATAAACAAGTAGGATCAATCTTTACTGTTAGAAATCATGACAACTCTTCACATTCTTCAAGAAAATTCCAACCACTCTTTTATCATTGCTCCATTGGACTTTGTAACTCATCACATGTTGTGCATTAAATGCAATCCACTTTTCTCCTTTCCTAGACTATAACACACGTGCCAAAAAAATTTGAACATATCCTTATTCAATGATCCTTCAATCACCTTCAATCACCTTCCTTTAACCTTTTGTCTTAGCTCGGAGGACTATGATGCATTCCATGCAGAATAGGAGATAAGCTCCACTTATCGATGGTAGTGGATCCTTGTCATCTACATCCTGCATTGCACTCATCTGGTTTCCCTTTTTGTGCAACATATCTTCAAATAGACACATGTGATCTAGTGTGGGAACATTCAATGTCAGTCATCTCTTCATATGGTGACTGCATCTTTATCCAGTGGGAGTCCTGCTCTCTGTATCCACATAGCATACTAGTGACCTGTACATCCTTCAACTCCTGTGTTGATGTGATTTAGGTAAAATTCTGCCTCTTCATCACAAACAAAAACTCAAGCACCTCACTCATCTTGCTTGTATATTGGGCATAATCTTGTCGGTTGGCAACTAATCACTGTCAATACAACTCTTACCAGTTGACATCCTTTCCTTACCAGTTAAAGACTATACCAGTAACTTGTCTATTTCATCCACACAAGTCAAAGACTAACTTGTGTATCGGTGACTCCAGTGGTCATTCCTCTTAATGACATTCTCTTCCTTACTAGTGACCTGCAACACTAGTTAACACCAATAACTCCATATCAACAATACTCCCATACTGGTTGTTCTTCTATACCGGTTGACATCAATGACAACACAATGCCAACAATCTCCCCCTTTAGCATTGATGTCAACACATGTAGAATCTGGCATACTACATGATCTTTCTCCCCTTTTGCATAATCCATGGATTCTCACACATATAGTATGTGATATTATATAATCCTTCTCCCCCTTTGACAATAATGGCAAAGGGAACTATCAGGGTCTCCCACCTCCTTGTATTTATCGTTCACTGTCAGATATTTTTCTCCCCTTTTGCTCTTTACCGGATGCATATCCTCTTTTGATACCAATTGGTACAATTTCTCAACTTACAGTTCTTGGGATAGAGGACTCAACCATAAACTCACACCTATTACTATGGAAGAACCTCTAAAGATCTAGTACTCTTACCAATCAAGGTAGGACCTATGGAAAGAGATGCTATCTTTTAGGTGCTTGACCTTCCTCTTTCCTACAATATCTTACTAGGTAGGTCATGGATTCATGAAACGAAAGTAGTACCATCTACATATCATCGGTGCTTGAAATTTACTTACAACGGAGTTGAAGTCAGTATTCCTACTGATACAAGCTATACTTGTAATGCATTAACATAGTGTGCTAATGCTTTTGTTCCTCATAATAGAGCAACCTCTATGGCTGAGAGATTTAGAAAAGAAATTGAAAATCACAAATACTGGCATGGATGGATACAAAATAGAACCTGTACTTTCACTTATGTCTCTTCCTCCATCACCAAGATATTTGGGAGAACCATCAGAGGTTATGAAGCCACAAAATTCAACTCCAAATATCATTTATAATGGTCTCTTTATACAGTCCTCTACTTCCTTTGTAGATGAAATAGAAGAGGATGTTGTTCTCAAATGGCTTTTCAAAGAAGATAGTACAAACAAAGAAATGTGACATTGTGAGATTTCCCTGACATAATATGGTCCAAGCTATAAGATGATTCAACACATGGGATATTTAGGTACCAGTCCTCTGGGAAAGCGTCAAGAAGGTATTGTTGAATCTATTCAACTACAAACTAAGTCTGCAAATGATAAAGTTGGACTTGGATACAATCAAAGAAAGTCATCAGATCAGAAACATACTTCTCACCATCAACCTAAGTGGAGGAAAAAGATACTACCTACAACATAATAGGAAATCAATACATAGCAAACTCAGGAAGAGTATCAAAATGAACAAGAAGAATCTAATATAAGGAGAGAAGCAACAACTGGTATGCAAGTTCCACTTATATCAGCAATAACACTACAAGGAGTAGAAGTCCCAGAGGATATGAGAGAAGAGGTAGAAATAATTAAAGAATTATTTTCACCACTAAATATTTTGGTCGTATATACTGGTAGACAACAAGTAGATGATTCAGAAACTGACTCAAATGAGTATGAATGGGGTCTAGATCTTCTCTCAGATAAACCTACTACATAAACTCCTAAAGAATCTAGTGATATCATAGATGAAGCACAAGAGGAAATCTGCTTAAAGTTGCAAAAGGAAATAGAGGAAATCAGGCTAAAAAGACAAGAAGACTATGAACAACAACTGAAAGAAGGAAGAGCACAAGCCAATTCTCCCTCTAATAAGATAGAAAAAATCAATATGGAACTACAAAAGAAGAATTAGAAGCTACAGAAGCAGGACCATTCATCAGTCCAGAGGAAGCAAAATGGAAAAGATGACAGGGACTAATAGAACCATCAAGGTTATGTCAGTAGGTATGTCAAATACAAGTGATCAATGAACCAAATCATGAAGGAACATGCAACATCAAAGATGTAGGTATTGATACTATACATACTTTTACTAAACCACTTGAAGACGGGTCAGAAAATTCATCTTACGACTCTGATAACTCTAACATAAGCTCTATTTATAACAACTATTCGACATCATATTATGACTAATCCATCATGAATGTTGAGATGCTTCCTGTCGACCCTATTACTACCACACCATGATATGTAGTCCAGTTTGAATTAGGAGACGATGCTAGGAGTAGTTGGTTGGGTTAGTTCCACTAAATATTAACATGAACTTGGATAATCATGTTGTAACTCTTCCTGGTCTCAAGACACCTATGCAAGGTAGTATTGTAGAACTTGACTTGTCGATCTGAAGCTATGATGATAATACCATGAACTCCCTTGAAACTATCCAAACTTCATCCTTGATACATTCTGAACTGATTGATTGTACTCTTTACAACCAACCTTTGAATATACCTACCTTCGCCAATGACTACACATTAGCCTGCTATCTTAATGCAGTTGAACAAATGAACTTGGTGCAGGAGAACCTCATGACTAAGATAATAAGAGAAATAAAAGCTAAAGGACACACATGAGAATGTGACCTTTCAATCTATGTAATAGGGTAGTCTTATTTGTTTGATGTTTGATTTCTTTGTAAAAAACCCCACCTTGTTACCTAGTGACATGGATCTGGCAAATTGAAAAGCCACCATGGGATTATGGGCCTAGGGGTATTTGGTTGAGTATTTTTTTAGGCTTTTATGTGGTGGATATTTCTTAGGAAGGTATAGGACATGTTGAAGTACCTCTAGATAGTCGGATTTAACATATGTCAAAAGTTACTCAAACTTGATAACTTTGTTGACAACTTTTAATGACAACTTTTGGTTGCAAATAGAAAATTCCTTCCAACGGTCACCTTGGTTCAAAAGGTGGTTAATAAATATTGAGGAAGGTACAAAATTTCATCCCCAATCATCATTGGGAGGAGAGAATGAGGAGAGAATAACTTTGTAAACTTTTGGCATCATTGAAGTAATGTATTTCTGAGAATTTCCTGCAATCTCATTATTCTACA
Organism: Cryptomeria japonica; assembly: GCF_030272615.1. Lineage (NCBI taxonomy): Eukaryota > Viridiplantae > Streptophyta > Pinopsida > Cupressales > Cupressaceae > Cryptomeria > Cryptomeria japonica. Next base: position 709,023,834 of record NC_081411.1, on the reverse strand, counting down.
TGGTGTACCATATTGTATGATCATTTTTGAATTACGAAACCAGTGTGATGTGTTAGAGTGGCCAATAATCTTTTAGATGCATCAAGTCTTAGGTCCTAATTATCCAAAACAAGGAAGAAATCGGCAAACTTCTGGAAGTGTTCTAGATTTTGACAGTTTTGTCTAGGGTTTTGCAAAGAAATGGCCTTACCTTGATGATAATTCATTGGTGGTTCATGGATGTGGAGGGGATGAAAGTATGGCCAATTTATTTTAGGATTTTAAAGCCCTTTTGTAGGTTAGGACCAGTTGGAGGTGAGGGTTTGATGCATTAAGGTGGGCAACTCCATGTGGCCACCGACAAGTGTTAAAGGGTTTGATCATGGCCTAAGACTTAGGAATTGGTGTATTTGAAATGGCTTAAGAGTATTTGTTGAGTTTCTTTTTTGAGTTAAGGTCCATGTCTATACACTCCCTTGTAAAATAGGCCTAATTGGGCTATACCAGTCTCCTAACCAAAGTAGGGTTTGGATTCTTGTGTTCCCTATCGATAAGAACTCTTAGGATATATTTTGTAACTCCCAAAAGGGTATCCAATTCTGGGATTTGTTGATTGGTCTTTTAGAGAAATAAAGAGTTAAGTGTGGAAAACCAGTCTAGTAGGGCTACTAGGTTTTGTAGGCCTTGTTACAACAGTTACCCAAACCGGGTTAGGGAACCTGAATTCAATGATTGAACGAGGTCTCCCTGACCTAGGGGACTCCAAATCAAACCTTAAATAGCCATTGTTTCATTGGAGAAGGGATCAAACCATTGTTGACCATAGAGACCTTGTACCAATCGATGCAAGAGATCTTGTACTGGTAGTCTCTTGTTTGGAAGAAAGGGATGTGGGGCTTGTCAAATGGATGTTCCTTAACCCTCGAGCTAGGATCCTTGGTGTGTTCTTGGATTAGGGGAACCTATCCTATACTAGTACTAGGACCTCTACATCAGTTTGGGTATCAAAGCATAGGAGGAATATTTTTGGGAGGAAGAATAGTACATGTTAGTAGAAAAATTAGAGGGTGAGGATAGAAGAATGCCTCCAAAGATGACAAATGTGGAACTTTCCAAGATGGTGCAAGAGAACAGAGAAGAAAATGATTGCCTTAGAAGATGGATTGAGAACTTGGAAGGCAGGCTAGAGAGAGGACCTGATGGCTTAGAGGAAGTGGGAGAAGAGGAGAACCCACAAAGGCAGGAAGAAGATGAAGCTCCTATAGAGCATAGGTACCTGGTCAATGCCTTGAAGTCTGTGGAGAAGAGAACTATGTACCAAAAATCAAACCTTCCTATTTTCAGTGGGAAGATGGATGTCGATGGAGTGATGGACTGCATAGAGTCCTTAAACAACTTCTTTGAATGTGAAGACATTGCTGACAACCGAAAGATGAAGATTGCCAAGTCAAAAATGCAGGGAGCAGCCCTGACATGGTGGAATTTTGTGCAAGGAGAAGGAGTGAAAGAGGGAAGAGGAATGATCACCTCTTAGAAGAAGATGATGATTACAAAGATCAATGGAGTATATGTACCAAAGGACTATGAAGTCTAATTACACAAGAGAAGGCATAATCTCAGACAAAAAGAGACGGATGTGTGTACCTATACTGAAGAATTTCAGAAATTAAGTATAAAGTCTAAGAAGGTTGAAGATGAAAGTGAAAGAGTGGCAAGATATCTAAATGGCCTAAGGTGAAACATACAAGAATAATTGAACCTCTTGTACCCTAACACTATTCATAAATGCTATCAATTAGCATTAAAAGTAGAGGAGAAGCTCAAAAGAGGACAAGAGCATAGCTGTAGAGGAAGGGGTAAGCAACCAAAAGGAAGGAGAAACTTCAGAGGAAGGAGAAACTTTTGAATTCCAAGGAGAGAGCAGTCAAGACTCCTCAAGAGATGACAACAACAATAAAGGAAACTTCAGAGGTAGAAGGCCAAATTTCAGAGGAAGATCATCAGGAAGAGGAGCAGGACCAATAAAATGTTTTCACTGCAACCAAGAGGGACACATTGCCAGCAGATGCCCGGAGAAGATGGGGTCTAGTTTCCAAGGAGAAAGGAGATCCAATCTAACCCAAGAATTAGATTACCAAAGCAGTAGTAAACCTGATTCATATGGTTATCCAGAGATCAGAGAGGCACTAATGTTGAGAGGAACCCTCTTGAAGGTACCAACACCTATGGAGCCACCTCAGAGGAAGTCTATCTTCTGCACCACTTGCCAATCAGAAGGAAAGGTATGTTAAGTTCTAGTTGACTCAAGGTCTACTAAGAATTTTGTGTCAATATAAATGGTAGAGAATTTGAAATTGAGGAGGATACCCCATCTATACCCCTATAAGGTGTCTTGGCTCACAAAAGGGCAAGAAACTTTTGTAGAAGAGCAGTCATGGGTAGAATTCTAGATAGGAGCTTATAAAGATAAGATTTTGTTTGATGTTGTTAACATAGATGCTTGTCACCTCTTGTTTGGAAGACCATGGCAATATGAACTCAAAGCACACCATGATGGCTTTAGGAATACCTATTCCATCACAAAGAATGGCAAGGTCATAGAGCTACTACCCCTTACTGAAAAACAATGAAGAGAAGAAAGAAACTGAGTCCAAAGTGATGATGATCGAGGGCAAACAATTCCTCAAGGAGATAAAGATGGAAGAAGGAATATGCTTTGCATTGCTTCCAATACCAACCTCAAAGGGGGAGCCTATTGCAGATGATAGCACAGAAGGAAATGACAATGATCTCAATTCAGAAGTGAAGGAGATCATTGACAGATACCAAGAAATAGTTGCAGATGGAGTGCCAAGGCGTTTGTCACCAATGAGAGAGATCAATCACTTTATTGACGTGATCCCAGGGGCTACATTTCCTAACAAGGCTGCATACAAACTCACACCACAGCAAAATGAGGAGATGGCAAGGCAGAATCAAGAGTTCCTAGACTCTGATCTGATTGGCAAGAGTCTTAGCCCATGTGCAGTACCAACAATTTTAGCACCCAAAAAGGATGGAACATGGAGACTTTGTATAGACTCAAGAGCTCTTAACAGGGTCACCATAAGGTATATATTCCCAATGCCTAGGATAGAGGATTTTCTTGATTGTTTGGGGGGTGCAAAATATTTTTCTAAAATTGATTTAAAGAGTGGATACCACCAAATTAGAATTAGGCTTGGTGATGAGTGGAAAACAACCTTCAAAACAAATCAAGGGTTGTATGAATGGAAGGTTATGCCATTTGGTTTGTCTAACGCCCCAAGTACATTCATGAGACTCATGAATGAAGTTTTCAAAGAATTCATAGGGAAGTTTGTAATAGTGTATTTAGATGACATCCTAGCATTTAGTAGGACAAAGGAAGAATACTTGAGGCATCTAGACATGGTTTTGAAAAGGTTGAGTGAAGAGGAATTGATGATCAATATGCAGAAGTGTTTGTTCATGCAGGAAGAGCTCATCTACCTAGGATTTGTGATCTCCAAAGGTCACTTGAAGATGGATCAAGATAAGGTAAATGCAATTCTTTCTCGGCCTACTCCTAAGGCAATTGGTGAAGTTAGAAGTTTCCATGGATTAGCTAGATTTTATAGAAATTTCATAAGAGGTTTCAGTTAGATATGTGCTCCAATGATGGAAACCATAAAAGGTGGTCAAAAGTGTAGGTTTTCTTGGACAAAGGAGGTAGATGAGGCATTTGAAATTCTCAAGAAAAAGGTAGCTCAACAACCGGTACTTGCTTTACCTGATTTTAACAAAGTGTTTCAGATTGAATGTGATGCTAGTCATGTGGCCATAGGAGCAGTCATAAGCCAAGAGGGTAGACCTATAAAAAAAATTAGTGAAAAAATAAATGAGGCAAAGAGAAAATATTCTTCTTATGACCTAGAAATGTATGCACTAGTTCAAGCATTGAAAAAATGGAGACACTCTCTGCTACCAAAGGAATCTGTGGTATACACTGACAACCAAGCCTTGAATTTCATTAATAGCCAAGAAAAGTTAAGCCATAGGCATATGAAGTGGTTAGAATCCCTACAACCCTATACCTTTTCCATAAAACACAAGAAGGGAGTAGCCAACAAAGTGGCTGATGCACTGAGTAGGAGAGTGCTAACCATATCTGAAATTCAATTAGAAAGCACTGGGATTGATGCAATGAAAGACATGTATGCTGTTGATGAGGACTTTAAAGAGATTTACAATGAATGTATTGAATTTGGCGAAAGGTATCATGTGGAGTTTTCTAATTTTCTGATCCAAGATGGACTTCTTTTCAAAGGTGGTCAATTGTACATACCAAAATGCTCAATGAGGACTAACATCATCAAGGAAAAGCATAGTGGAGCTATGGCAGGTTATTTTAGTTTGGACAAGACTCTTGAACTGGTAAGAAGGCACTCCTTTTGGACCAAATTACAGGTTGATGTAAGAAAGTTTGTAGACACATGCACCATTTGCCAAAAGGCAAAAGGAAGAAGTACCAATGCTTGTCTCCATAAACCCTTACCCATTTCCTCAAGACTGTGGGAGAGTATGTCAATGGACTTTGTAATGGGTTTACCTAGGACCCAAAAGGGGTTTGATAGTGTATTTGTGATATTGGATAGGTTTAGTAAAATGGCATATTTCTTGCCATGTAAGTCCACTAGTGATGCATCTTATATAGAAGATTTGTTTTTCAAAGAAGTAGCAAGGATTCATGGACTTCCATTGAACATAGTGTTTGACCAAGATGTCAAATTTGCTGGCCATTTTCAGAGAACTCTATGGAGGAAACTTGGCACCAATATGTCCTTCTCATCAGCCTATCATCCACAAACGAATGGGAAGAAAGAAGTAGTAAACCGGTCATTAGGGAATTTTTTGAGATGTCTTACAAGAAAGCATGGTGAAAAGTGGGATTCAATCTTACATTAGGCTGAGTTTTCCTAAAATGACACTGTAAACAGAAGCGCAGGGAAGTCACCATTACAAATTGTATATGGGTTGCATCCAAGAGGGGTATTGGAGTTGAGAAAACTACCCCATACAAATCCCATAACTGCATATGGTGAGAGGTTTGCTGAAGCCATAAAAGAAGTTCATTAGCAGGTCAAAATACAACTTCAAAAGTCATCAGAAAAATACAAAGAACATGTAGATTAGAAAAGGAGAGAAGTATAGTTTCAAGTTGGAGATTTGGTTTGGGCAAATTTGAGTAAGGAAAGGTTACACAAGGGCAAACATACTAAGCTCATGCAAAGGAAAGTAGGACCATGTCAAATTTTGAAGAAGTTTGGCACCAATGCTTATGAAATTAAATTACCATCAGACCTTGGCATATCTCTTATTTTAAATGTTTGTGATCTAACTCCTTTTAAATGTGACTGTAATGTAGGTAACTTACAACAAGACCTAGAAGAAGCAACTCATATAGATATTTCCAAACATGAGCCACCTAGAATTGAAAAAGTGTTGGATACCAAGATTGTAAAGAAGACCAGGAACAATGAGTACAAACAATACTTGGTCAAATGGAAAGGAAAACCAGACTCTAAAGCCATTTGGCTGGATGAAGATCAGATCAAGAAGCATGGCACTACATTACATGAACTCATCTCAAGTGAACTTGAGATTCATTCACCCCAGGAGTATGGTGCAGGAGAACCTCATGACTAAGATAATGAGAGAAATAAAGGATAAAGGAAACATATGAGAATGTGACCTTTCAATCTATGTAATAGGGTAGTCTTGTTTGTTTTATGTTTGATTTGTTGGTAATAAACCCCACCTTGTTACCCAATGATATGGATTTGGCAAATTGATAAGCCACCATGGGAATATGGGCCTAGGGGTATTTGGTTGATTATTTTTGTAGGTTTTTATATGGTGGAGATGTCTTAGGAAGGTGTAGGACATTTTAAAGTACCTCTAGATAGCCGAATTTAACATCTATCAAAAGTTGCTCAAACTTGACAACTTTGTTGACAAGTTTTAATGACAACTTTTGGTTACAAAAAGAAACTTCCTTCCGATGATCACCTCAGTTCAAAAGGTGGTTGATAACCATTGAGGAAGGTAAAAAATTTCATCCCCAATCATCATTGGGAGGAGAGACTAAGGAGAGAATGACTTTGTAAACTTTTGGCATCATTGAAGTAATATATTTATGACAATTTCCTGCAATCCCGTTATTCTACACGGTGTACCATACTATATGATCATTTTTGAATTAGGAAACTAGTGAGATGTGTTAGATTGGATAATCACCTTTCATATGCATCAAGTCTGAGGTCCTAATTCACCAAGACAAGGAAGAAATTAGGAAACTTCCGGAAGTGTTCTAGATTTTGATAGTGTTGTCTAGGGTTTTGCAAAGATATGGCCTTACCTTGCTGATCCTTCATTGGTGGTTCATGGTTGTGGAGGGGATGCAAGTATGGCCAATTTTTTTTAGGATTTTAAAGGCCTTTTGCAGGTTAGGACCAGTTGGAGGTGAGCATTTGATGCATTGAGGTGGGCAACTTCATGTGGCCATTGGAAAGTGTAAGCAAACAAGTCTCACATTAGGGGTTAAAGGGTTTGATCATGGCCTAAGAATTAGGAATTGGAGTATTTTTAGTGCCTTAAGAGTATTCCTTGAGGTTTTATGGTGAGTTAAGGTCTCTGTCTACACACTCCCTTGTAAAATAGGACTAATTGGGCTATACCGATCTCCTAACCAAAGTAGGGTTTGGATTCTTGTGTTTGCTACCAATAAGAATTCTTACAATATGTTTTGTAACTCCCAAAAGGGTATCCAAATATAGGATTTGTTGTCTGGTCTTTTGTTGAAATAAAGAGTTAAGTGTGGAAAATCGGTCTAGCAGGGCTACTAGGTTTTGTAGGCCTTGTACAACAATTACTCAAACCGGTAGAGGGAACCTGAATTGAATGATTGAAGGAGGTCTCCCTAACCTAGGGGACTCCAAATAAAACCTTAAATAGCCATTATTGCATTGGAGAAGGGACCAAACCATTGTTGACCATAGAGACCTTTTACCGATCAATAAAAGAGATCTTATACCGATAGTCTCTTATTTGGAAGAAAGGGATGTGGGGCTTGTCAAACAGATGTTCCTTAACCCCTGAGAGTGTTGTGTGATTTCTAGGGTCCTTGGTGTGTTATTGGATTAGGGGAACCTATCCTATACCGAAGTTCTGATGACAAAAGCCACACTGTGGTGATGTCATAACAAAGAAAAGTAAAAATAAAGGGCATACCTAAGGGTGAAAACCTCTCTAAGGCACCTGAGGGTGAGATACTTGATATTCTATCAAGTCACTTCCAAGAAAGATCTTCAATATTGATTGAACCAACTCAACCAATAAATATTAGAAGTCAAGAGACACCACATATCATTGATTTATCTCAATCACTATCAATAGAAGAGTTAAAGGATTTGAGCAACCTCTTTTCAAAAAAGAAGATCAACTTTGTGTGGACATACTCTAATATGCCAGGACTAGATCTTGATCTCATCATGCATCATCTCTCTATTACACCATAAGTTAAACCAGTGAAGAAAAAATCTGTAAGATGCACCCTCATGTGGCACTGCTAGTCAAAGTTGAGCTAGAAAAATTGCTAAAAGTTGGATTTATCAGAGCTATAGACCATGCAGAATGGATATCAAACATAGTACCTGTATCAAAGGTAGACAAATCTATTAGGGTTTGCATAGACTTCAGGGATCTCAACAAAGAATGTTCAAAAGATGATTTTCCATTGCCCAACATTGATATGATAGTGGATATGACTATTGGATATGAGATGTATTCATTAATGGATGGATTCTCTAGTTATAATCAGACCAATATAGATCTTGAGGATCAAGAAAAAACAACTTTCACATGTGCATGGGGAACCTTTTGTTGGAAGGTCATGCCATTCGGGCTAAAGAATGCAGGAGTGACTTACAAAAGAGCAATAACTACTACCTTCCATGATATGATGCATAAAAATATGGAAGATTATGTTGATGACACCCTAGTAAAAACTATGAGGAGATCCACACATATCCAAGAACTAGGTCTCATACTGGATATAATGGAAAGGTTCAAGCTTCGGCTAAATCCTAAAAAGTGTGGATTCAGAGTAACATCAGGGAAATTGCCTAGTTACATAATTTCAAAGAGAGGAATTGAGGTTGATCTTGAAAAGGTCTAAGCCATAATGGAAATGCCTCCACCCAAGAATATTAGTCAAATGAGAAGTTTACAAGGATGTCTTCAATCAATAAGGTGCTTTATATTTTAGCTAGTAGACAAATCTCAACCCTTCACAAAATTATTAAGGAAAGGAGTCCAATACAACTGGGATGAAGATTGTGAACAACATCTAAAATAAATCAAAGACTATCTTTCTAATCCACCCATATTGATGCCACCAATTCAAGGTAAACCATTGATTCTATACATATCAGCTACAAATACATCACTGGGGGCACTTCTGGCACAACAAGATGGGAATATAAAGGAAAGAGCTATATATTATATCAACAGAACCTTGGAGTTCTATGAAAAGACCTATACTATCATAAATAAGGCTTGTTTGGCACTAGTCTTTTTATCATAGAAATTAAGACACTACATGTTAGTGCATTCGATTAAGCTGGTGGCTAAGATTGATCCGCTCAAATATCTTCTCAGCAAAGCAACACTTACAAGAAGATTGGCTAAATGGGTCATGGTTCTTATGGAATTTTATATTGAATAAGTAAAACGCAAATCCATCAAAGGATAGGTTATTGTAGATCAACTTGTTGATTCTCCACTTGAAGACATTCAACCTTTGCACATAGAATTTATGGATGAATCACTCATGCTCCTTCCTCAATGATCATGGAAGATGTTCTTTGATGGGTCTTCACTCAACATGGTTTTGGTGTCAGTGTACTTTTTATTACTCCTCAAAAATATTCAATCCCAAAAGCTTACAAGATTCTCTTCCCTTTCATAAACAACATTGCATAATATGAAGCTTTGGTAATTAGGATTAACCTGGCCATCGAATGGAAGGTTGTTGATTTGCACATCTATGGAGATTCTCAGCTCATCATCAACCAATCAATGATATATATCAGACTAGAGATGAGAAACGGATGCCTTATAAGAGAATGGTGGATGATCTCAAGAAATACTTTACCTTTGTATCATTTTAGCAGATCCTCAGATCAACAAATAGAGAAGCAGATGCAATGGCCACCTTAGCATCTATACCACAACTACAAGAATCTAATTTTCGCTTTGAATTCCTAGTGGAAGAGTTAAATTATCCTTCCTGTGATTCTCCTAAGTCCCAGATCATCTATTCTATTATTAGATATGACTCATCTCACTACAACAACATTTACTCTTACCTACGCAACCAAGTTATCCCTACTAATCTTTCTCATAATGAGAAAAGGAACCTAATTCAAAATGCTTCACGGTACGTAATCATCACTAACGATCTATTTAGGCAAGGTTTGGATAGTACTTTGCCTATATGTCTAGAAACTGAAGAGTCCTAAAGCCCATTAGCTGAGGTTCATGAAAGTGTTTGTGGATCCCATTCAAACGGTCTAACTTTAGCATAGAAACTACTCAGGGATGGCTACTATTGGCCAGACATGGAGAAAGAGGCTATAAAATTTGCTAGAACTTGTGAGAAGTGTCATCTACATGGGAACCTCATACATGCTCCAGCAAGGGATCTCATACCCTTTATTACACATTGGCCTTTTCAACAATGAGTGTTTGATCTCATTGGCCAAATATAACCTACATCATTTAACAGACATGAGTTTATTATAACTGCCACTGAGTACTTCTTTAAATGGGTAGAAGTGGTTCCTCTCATCAAAGCAACTGGTAAACAAGTAGCTCTATTCATCCTTAACTATACAATCTGCAGGTATGGTATACCTTCATCCATTGTGATTGACAATGGAGGAAAGTTCAAGAACAAAGATCTAGATGAACTCTGTGAAAAATTCAAAATAAAACAACACTGGTCATCCATATACTACCCTCAAGGTAATGGACAAGCTAAAGCATCTAACAAGAATCAGTTGACTATCTTACACAGGAAAAGTAAATAAATTTGGAAAGGATTGGCATCTATAGCTCAAACTTGCACTATGGGCTTATAGAACAAGTATCAGAACACCTACTGGGGCTACACCTTTTTATTTGGTGTGTGGGTCCGAAGCAGTCTTACCTATTGAGGTAGAAATGTCATCTTTAAGAGTTTATTTGCAAGGTCTTGTTACTGATGAAGACTATAGAATATCTAGATTGCAAGAACTCGAGTTGCTAGATGAACGTCGGCAAGTGGCGTTTGATCATCTGAGAGCATATCAAAAGAGAATGTCTAGAGGTTATAACAAAAAGGTTCGACAACACAAATTTAAAGCTGGTGACCTTGTTCTGAGAGAAAATCCTAAAAATCAACAGTTTCGAGACAACAAAGGGAAGTTTGAACCCAATTGACTAGGTCCCTACATCGTTACTGCAGTCTTTGGCTCTAGTACCTATCAACTCTCAACATCAAAAGGAGAACACCTCCGTGAACCGATCAACACCATCCACTTGAAGAAATTTTTCACTTAGTATTCTCTACTCCACCAACTTGTATAGCTAAAATATCCAGAAGAAATCATAAAAATCATAAAATGTCCTAACAAAATAAAAAGAAAAATCTTTGCCAAGCAGGTGAAACCTGGTAAATAGGCACCTCTTGTACTCAAGCGCTCCATCTATCAACACAACATTGGTATTTACCATTTTCATTCTTGCTTTCCTGCATCTTTTATTTCACTTGTACATACCTTTCTAGTTGCTTTTGTGACATCCTGGTTCTTTAGGAACCCTCATGGCTTGAAACCAATAAATGTCCTAGTCTAAGGGTAATCAATTGATCAATTTACATGTCCTAAGTAATATCAACCAAGTCATCTTTCTTTCGGTAGTACCAGGTAATCCACTCTAAGTCAGTCACCTGTCTCCTAACTACTGAAGAGTTTTATCATTGAGTAAACTAGCAAAACAAGACTACTTAAAACAATCACTAAACTGTTTGAGATATGCATGAAATTTTATTTGTGTGTTGTCTTTTACATTGGCTTTCGATTATTATTCCCTCTGAGTAACTTGAGGAAGTCTATCTTGACTAAGAGAAGCAAGGATTGGGGGCATAATACTTTTCTTTGTTTTCTGATTATAGGAATGAATCTGATGATCTAGAAACATTTAATTAGCTGGGTGTTAGTGATAAGTGCCTTCACATCAAGGTGAAATCACCACACATACGTCGACTCTCCTTATTTGTATGCTACAGGGAGGTTGGAGTCATTTCTTTATCTGTTTGAGGGAATTTATTTAATGTGCAATTTGGATGCATGCGTAATTTGTCCAAGGATATGAACGAACAAAGGGTCATTGCGAACAAGATAATTAATATTGCATATACAAAGAAATGAACTCTATTCTTCTTTCTATGTTTGTAAAATGCTTGGTGGTGAAAATTAAGCACTCCAAATCGAGTGAGTAGGTTTAGGTTGAATTCATTCTAAAATTTTATGCATTTCGAGTGATTTCGGCTTAATAATAATGATCTCTTTATCTTCTAAATGAGAGTTTGAAGCATCATTATTTCTCAGCTAAGTGGTCTCTTTTTCATCATCATTTCTTTGATCGAGTACTTGTGTATTGAGATGTTAGCTACATACATAAGAATTTTATATAAATCCATATATTTCATTATTACTCATCCAATGAAAATCCTCTCGCTGGAGTGTATCTCGCTCTGCTCTAACCTCAACAAGCTCTTGGTCCCGCTCTGCAAGCTGCGTCTGCGCCACTATCAACTATGACTGCAAAAATGCCAATATAGCCCTCAAATACCATGCTGCATCCGCTTTCCCCTGCTCTCTCCCTCCCTCTCCAACTCCTCCTCCAACACCCTGCTATCTCATGGTCTCCCTTCTCATCTCTTTGTTGTCTCACCTATCGAGGAGCTACTCTCTCCTCCTCCTCTCAACCCTCTACTACCCTTGCACCACCAGCCCCAACCCCAATAGCCCCTAGAGACCCATCCTCCCCTCTTTGTCATTGTCTCACTCTGGCTAGTATTCTGCTACTACTAGCTCCAGGATCACCTCCTACTCTCCTAGGTACATTTTCTCTCTGACCCTCCACCTGTCGTCATCCCTGCACCTTTCCCCATCCCTATACCTGACTTGATACCTGTGCCTATGTTGGGGCCTTATCCTCAACCTCCTCTATGAGAGACGCATGCTCTGCAGAATCTATGAATCTAGGGAATGAATGTCTCTAGAACTAATCCCTATACTAGGGCAATACCCACACATCTGCAACATCCTCCAAATAATCCCATCATTGTTGATGTACACTGACTAGTTCGTGCATGGTCAGCATGTAGGATAACCTTGGAGCCCATCTGTGTCTCTCCTCATCTCCATATCGAGCATAAGCTATAAACTCCTATGATATACCCTGTGCTCTACTATACTACCTCATAACCCTAGAAACTATGAACTGCTCAATGACGAACACTGACCTAACAATAGGAGGATGAGTCATAAACATATCCTTCCTCTTCCCTCTCTAGTCATCCCATAGCTCTAGAACCCTATACGGTCTCCATACTACCACGATCAAATCATTGAGCTGTCTCCTCCAATAATCTGTCTTGCCTAGATGGGGCTGAGTGACATAACCTGAATAGAAATCTACTATTGGCCTGCATACTGGGATGTGCTCCCATGCCTATATCTGCAAAACTAAGAATCCTGCTGCCATACTCTTCCCATCCCCATATGCAACCTTGTGCATCTCATGATACATATGGGCTAACAAACAATATCCACACCCTAATCTTTTAGGATGAGTCAATAGTCTCTCAAGCATCCTAGACCAACCACATAAAAAACCCTATTGTCCCCTATCTGGCATAAAAAAAACCCAATGATACCTACTAACATGCATGCCAACAGAAACTTCTCACTATACCTAGTCATCAAAACATCCCATGTGATGGCTCGCTTAAGGATCGTCTCATCATGGAATATCCATCTCAATGCTAAGATACCTAGCCGCTAAGGAGAATCATAATTGACCTTGTTGCCAGCAAACAGAATCCTGAGAATCCAGTAGACATCCTCAGGTGTGATAGTCACCTCCCCTACAGGTAAATGGAAAGTGTTATGCTCTGAATGAAACTGCTCTGCTAATGCAGTCAACATCCCGTGATTTACATGGATATCTGGCATCTAAAGAAGGTGTCCAAAACTGCATAGATCAATATGTGCCCTATCTGCGTCTGATAAATCATGAACTAATCCCATCATACGTGGATATACACATCAAAATAAGATATCTAGCAACCGAATCTGCAAAATCAACCATTAACATTGTCAGCATGTAATCCAAATTGCACTACAAATATGCTAAACATTCTCACAAAGCCAAATATACAAAATGCAAAATCAAAATTTGATATTTTGACACTAAAACATGCTTGTTGTTTTTCATACAAGTTTTCACAGAAGGACAGAATTTTGTATGAATCAGGATTATACATCACACAAAAAACTATCACAATACGAAAAAACATTATATATCGCATGACAAAAGGGGCACTCAAGAACAAGTTCGTACGAGACATGGGACAACATCAAACGACAAACCCTATATGCCCATATGATAAAAAATTAAGGCAATAGTTTATCGTACGAGAAATGGTCTTATCTCGCATGATAAACCATGGCACGTGACTTTACATGGCTCAAAAATGCAAAAAAATCAATCAAAATTCAAAATTTAAGAAATCACATAGGCTTAAGATCGATCACTTACTGTCGGGTTGTAGTTTCGCGGTTGATTGTGACATCTCTGGTGCTCAAAATGGTGCTCCTAGATCAGAATGGCCATTTTTCTTTGCAGAGGGCTTTTAAAATTTCAAACTTGGAGAGGTGAAATGACTTGAAAATGACACATGGACCCCTTATATAGCCAAAACCCTAATTTTTCAACTTGCTCTGATAAACATCAAACTTGTGCCCTAAACTAAATCGACAGTCTTGATTCCATTTTTGGGATTGAAATCAAAATCTGAGATCATCCTCCTAGTCAATTTTGCACAACTGAGACCACTTAGCACTTTCATCAACTACTCATTCTCTTCTTCAATTTGCACTCAATTTCTCGTTAATCAACGCTAAATTTCAATTTAATTCTCAAATCAACTCTGATTTTAATTCTTCAACATCAATCATCATGCTCAAATAACTTATCATCACTCAAAACAAATTGCTTAAAATCACTGCGCAACCCTCGCTATCTTTCGATTTCACTCTCGAGGGGGCATACTCATGACCTCAAAGTCGATATTTTTTTCAAATCTTCATTACAAGTTGAGCAACTAAGATTCATCAAATCAATCTCTAGTGGCATATCAGTTTCATCAATCAAATCAAGCTGACATTGTCTTCATCTAAATCAGTCTCTTAAACATTAATCAGTTGCATCGCTTTTCATCAAGTTGATTATTTATTTAAACTCAATCAAGGGTTTAAAGAGTATATTCGATCACACACTCAATCTAAGAATGTGTTCAGTTTCATCGCATTGAATCAAGCAGGACAGTTTGTCTTCGCTCATTGTATCTTGATCCATCAAGTTCAAGATCAGTTTTATCTTCACTCAATGTGTCTAGTTCAATCAATTTCTAGATTAGTAAGACCCACTTCTTGATTCATCAAGTTCAATTTTGGTATCTTCACCCTTCATTGGTCCTAGTTCAATCAAGTTTGGGATTGGTCTCACTTTAATCAACTTTGTTTAGTTTCATCACTTTAAATCATCCTGAATACCTCGCTCTTCATCTGATTCATGATCAATTAAGTTCAGCACTGGTATCTCCTAGACATCAAATTTATTTGAACCAACACGCTGCTCTCACATTAATTCAAAGAGGGGCAAATGTAATACGCTAAAAATGGTCATCTAAACCATGGCCCCCTAATCTCGACAACATCACCAAGGTCCTAACCAAAGGCAATTAAATTTAATCTTGAGCACACAATTAATTTCTTAAATCACCAATGTCACATGGCAAATTAATCAACCAATATTAATAAAATATTTATTTAATTAATTGATCATTCCCAGTAAATAATTTTAATCAATTATACTATTTATTTAATTAAATATCCTAGCATGTTAAATTAAATAAATCAATTTGCCATTAGATCATCAAAAAACTGAATTAATTGACAAAAAGAATTTTAAATTGAGAAAATAAATCAATTGGAGATAATCCTAAAAATCAAATTAAAAAATTGATAAATAATTTCAAAGAAAGCAATTAAAACATTTAAATATCAAAATTGAATGAAATAGAGAATAAATCAGTTTTTTCTAATTTTATCTTAATTTTAGTTCAATTTCCTTTAAAACTAAGAAAAGCAGCCAATCACATCAATTCACCTAGATTGTGCTTCATCTTGGAAAATATTGACTACTCATCATCATTTGATCTCAGTCGTTGGTTTCTATCTGAATTTTCTATAATTTTAGGCTCTCATCTCTCATTCAAGGATCCTGGAGAATATTGTTATTATGTTGTTTTTTGCCTTAGGTTCACTAAGATTTCACATTGAGATAATCATATTGGTTATTGCATACTTATTAGATCCTCTAGCTTAATATTGCTTAAATCATGTTAAATTAATCATGCATATCTATCTTAAATCTTGCATCCATTTAGCTCAATCTTATGCTCATATAGATTAAATCCTTCGTTTAGGTGTTGTCTAGTCATTGGTATTGCATATAAAAATATGAGAGCAAGACTAAACTCACATCTACTAGAAGGCAATAGGTTGCTTTGAAATGGTTTATGGCTCATTATTGATTATTGATTTAATAACCATGCATCTAATGACTTAATTGAAGTGTTATGTATTCAGATACATATACAGATATAGGTCCACTTTTCACACACACAGTTTGAAGATATGTTGCACAAACAAGGAAACCACGTGAGTGCAGTGTATGATGTAGATGACAAGGATCCAATACCACTAGTAAGTGGATCTTATCTCCCATTATGCATGGAATGCATCATAGTCCTCCGAGATAAGACTAAAGGTTAAAGGCACGTGATTGAAGGCTCACACCAAATGAATTGGTGAAACATTAAGCTGCCTCAGGTGCATGAGATAAGGGATATGCACTAGATCGGTCGGGTAGACAATGATAATTTTCTGGTACAGAGATTTCAAGGATATGTTTTTCACTTTGATAAACATGTTAATAGCAAAACCGGTCTAGTGGTGAAGAAAGGTGTTACCACAAATGCAAACAGATGGAGGAAGTTGAAGGTTGATGACATGGTGTTATCAAGGCGTTTACCATTAAGTATGTCCACCGGTAACACTAACAAAGCACAGATGCAGAAGGCTCCCATCTGATGAAGGTGATCATGAGGTAGGTTGGCATGTGTGCTAATTGATTTAGGTGCTCCACCGGAAGAGAAGCAAAGTGCAAGGTTGAAGGTAGACCAATTAGGGTATAACTAACAGGGTCTGTGAACTGGTAGATGAACCTGGTTGTGTGGTTGGTCAGTGATCTAGTCAAACCAACATAGTAAGACAAGTTAGATGTCGACAAAGATTCTACGTGAAGGTGAAGTGGCAAGCATGCACAGGTCGGTGAAAGTGTTGTCGGTGAGGTAGGTGGTGACTGGTCAACATTAATGTTGATAGCGTGTCTCATGGGTAGAGAGAAGAAGAGTGCGGCTCAAGACTGATCAGAGGAAAAATATTTGATTTGATGACTTCATGATCGAGGTCGAGTGTCCAGGTACTGATCAGGGTAGGTGAAACTATTTGTGGGATCACTTCATAGGAGTTTGACAAGTGCAAACTGAAGAAGGTACCATGTTTGCCAAATAGGGCAAATGTATTTTGAACACAATAGGATTGGCAGAGTCTAATTGATCTATTGCAAGTGGTCAATCTCTAAATGGAGATCTGATTGGATTCGATCTACCTTAGGGTTGATGAAGAAACCTTAGCAAGCCAGAAGTTTGAATGTCCTTCATGACGGGAAAAAAAAGTATAAGTATGCAGACTCATGACTGAAGATGATTTGATGATGCTACTACCTAGATGAAAAAGGATGGAGAGTGAACAACCAGCAGTGAGTCAACCATTTAGAGAATTTATTGAAGATCATAGAGACTAAGTGTTGAAGGTGCAATCAGTGAGAGGTTTTTGGTAGAGGCAAAACTGGAAAGGACAGAGGAACTGGTAAACTGCAAAGTGAGTTGCATTGGGGTAAACTAGTAGTGCTAGAACCTAAAAAAAAGGTAGAGAAGGAGTTGTAGTGTAGCACAAGTAGTTGAGGAGATCCGGCAAGCTAGAGAAAAGTGCAGAGTTTAACCTACAACCAAAGTGACAGATAATCTAAGAACTGGTAGTGTTCAAAGAGCAGAACTGATGGATAGACTTTTATGAGAGTTTCTTTTATAACAAGAATATTACTTTTGTATCTGATATATGTTTATTATAGATCACTGAGTTGGAGCTTAGTGCAGGGGTTGGTGCTCCTTATGTTGGTACCCTAAATAAGGAGTGGTACTCATTGGGTTGGTGCCCAAAATATTGTAACTGAATGTTTTATTGTGAGGTTGGATTGGAGCAATAGTCTCCAGCAATATTTCTCACCGAGGTTTTTCCCATCTTGGATTTTCCTCATACATCTAGTGTTATGTGATGTCCCTTTTTATGTGTGGTGGAATTTGTGTTATCCTCCCATCTAACTAGTATGTCTGCTTTATGTTAGATCTATTAACTAGTAAACACACATAGGATAGAAAAGGGAAGAGTTTGGAAACCACCAATTCACCCCCCCTCTTAGTGGAATCTTATGTTCAACAATTGGTATCAGAGCATAGGTTCCTAGTTGATAAGCTTTCTCCAACTTGGGTAGATTATGGTATTTGAACACAATGGTCTATTTAGTGTCACCCTTTACTCCAATGTTTGATGGTTCAAACTTTTTTGTTTGGAGTTGTAGGATGGAAGTCTACCTGTCCTCCCTTGGGTTTGACGTATGGATGTCAGTAGTAAGTGGATGCCCTGGTAAAGTCATTCCTCCCACTGGTCCTGAAGAAGAAAGGAGAAACAAATGTAATGATAAATCTATGGAGGCCATACTCAGTGGGCTATCTGGTGATGTCTCCTCATAGGTGGATAGATGTAGATCTGCTAAAAGCCTATGGGATAGATTGAAGAAAATTTATGGCAATGAACCTTGCACTATAGAGCCAGTTTGTGCAAACAAGAAAAGAAATAAAGCAAATATGTTTGCAGATGATGAAGACAGATATGTTAGCAGCAACAAAAATGATGAAGAGGAAACTCACCTCTTTATGGCTCAAGAATCAGAAGATGAGAGGCACACATCAAAGAGTAATCATGTAGATCACTTCTACTGATAAGATGTGTTTGTCAGTGATAGTGAAGGAGAAGAAGAAGATGAAGCAGAATTTGCTCTTCAAGGTGAGCTTGTAAATGTACTTGAAGAACTTAGTAGAGTAAGAAATGAATATAAGTTATTCAAGAATGCTACAGTTGTGGAGAAGAACCATTTGATCAAATGTCTTAAAGAATATAAGAAATGCATCTCGGAGTTGAAGACTCAACAAGATGACACTAAGGAGTGCTAGTGTAAAGATCTAGCATCTGAGCTAGAGTTAAAAGTTAAAAAGCATTAGCTGTTAGAAAGAGAAATGGAGAATATCCAAAATGCCCTTGAGAAATGTCAGGATGAGCTCAAGGTAAGAATCCAGTTTGATGGCAATAGTGATACCTCGGACAAAATGTTGAAGAAGCAAAAACATTCCAAGGATACTAGAGGATTAGGAAGTGGTATCAGTGAATGCTCCACCATCAAGAATGTCCCCCATAATGACATTCTATTTGTCTCCTCAAATGGAGATAACAAGGGACAAACCTTCACTTTCTGAAATACTCCCCAGAAGAAGGTGGATCTAAATAAAACTGGTGAAGACATGAAGCTAAGGATGAAGACCAGTGCTACAAGAAGAAGGAACAATACAGATTTTGAAGGAAAAGGAAAGATGGGAGAAGGCATCTTCACTGGAAGCAAGAAGATGAGAAGACAACAAAGAAGACCTCCTACCGGTAGAAGACAAGGAAATTCTATTTCCCACAAGACAAAGAAAGTGTGGTAAAAGAAGAGATCAGATGGAAGAGTTGCATAACATGGACAATCCAAGATCCATCCCTGGAGAAGCAAAAATAGAGATACTAAACTGATAAGATCTCCTCATGCTTGGAAAAACAAATTTTTAGGTAACAAACCTCCTTTCTCTGGTTATTGTTTTGCATATAAGGAATATGGCCATAGAGCAGATGAATGCAGAATGAAGTCTAAAAATAGACAGTTTTCTCTTCCTAGAGACAATATTGTTGTCTGTTGAAGGTGTAATGGGTTTGGCCATAAGTGTCATGATTGCAGAAGGATGAACATGTAGTCATGTGGTAATTGGTATAGCAGCTATGCTTAGTATGAAAATGGGTTTAGAGCATTTGAAATACAAAATTTTGTGTGGATCAAGAGGCCCACTAGTTCTGGTAGCCAGTCACAACAACATGACCAAAATAAGATAGTCAAACCAACATTATAGAAGGTTCCCCAATTATGAGGTTGGGATGGATGTTGTGTGCTACTATAAAACTACTTCCAATTATGCAACAGAGTTCAGAAATGAAAGGACTCACCAGCAGAAGAAGGTAAGGCATGCTCCCAAGACTGAAAAATGGGAAGAACAATGAGACCAAGCAAGTTTGGAGGAAGAAGAAAGAAGATGCAACCATGGATCGACATTATACATTCAATGCATAGGTGATATCTCCTATGGCCTAAAGGAGATGCAGGACCTCAGGGGGAGTAATATATTGATTAGATCATTCATCCCTTAGTGGAAGAGAACACATGGAAGAACAAGTTGTTGTTGGTATGAAGGAAGAAAATGGGATGGTAAGTATGTGTAGTGGCGGCCTTGGCTACACACCTACAGATTAGATTCGGATCACTATTGCATGTGTCAATAGATGGAGATTAATAGTTGGAATCAGATGAAAAGTGACACAAAATGTCAGGAGATGTAGGAAGGTGCTCCGGTAGTGATGATGGACTGGTACAAGAAATTTGTATGTGTAGGATATTACATGTATGAATGCAATAGGTACTTGCAAGTTATGTAAGACAATGAGGTTGAAGATCATTGCATTAGCCCCAATAGCATGGAATGAGGATTTTATGTCATAGGTGGTGTTGATGAATACCTAAAAGACATATGTTGGCCAAATTGTTGATCATGCAGGCATGCATGTTTATGAAGTGACCAGTTCAATTTGTGGCATGATGGTGACATTGTATGGCATTATGTACATCCAAGATAATGTCATAGGCTATGGGGGATATAATGGAGCTAAAAGATCATCAGAAGATCACATTTGCACACCTCAACCGGTACATGGAGATGATTGGAGCCCTAATAAGGACCTGAGATATATGGATTAGGGGGAGTTCAAGTGCTTATGATGCTGAGCCGACATGCTTGAACTTGTGAGTGTACTGACTGCCTATACTATAGATGATGGAAATGGTTGTAGGAATACCCAGGAGAATTTCATGGATAAGGGTATCTACATTTCATTTGGTTGGTTATATTCATAGTACAATCACACTTGATTCTAAAAAAATTTGGGATCAAATGGGAGGTAATGCAGTCTGACTGACAAGTAAGTAGTTTTCACTAACACACCCTTCGGCAAATTGAGAGCTTTAACAATTAGTATAAGTTTTGCATGATCAATTGGTGTTAGTTGATGGTTAAGTCCTCCATCTCAAGAACTATAACTTGAGAAATTGTACCAATTGGTATCAAAAGAGCAAATGCAACTGGTAAAGAGGAAAAGGGGAGAAAAATATCTGATAGTGACCGGTAAATACAAGGAGGTGAGAGACCCTAGTAGTGCCATTTGCCATTATTGTCAAAGGGGGAGAAGGATTCTATAGTATATCGCATACTATATGTGTGAGAATCCATGGATTATACAAAAGGGGAGAAAGATCATGTAGTATGTCAAATACTACATGTGTTGACATCAATACCAAGGGGGGAGATTGTTGGCATTGTGTTGTCAATGATGCAACCGGTATAGAAGAACTACCGATATGGGAGTATTGTTGATATGCAGTCATTGATGTCAACTAGTGTTGCAGGTCACTAGTAAGGAAGAGAATATCATTCAGAGGAATGACCACTGGAGTCACCGATACACAAGTTAGTCTTTGACTTGTGTGGATGAAATGGACAAGTTATTGGTATAGTCTTTCACTGGTAAGGAAAGTTTGTCAACTAGTAAAAGTTGTGTTGATAGTGATTAGTTGCCAACCGACAATATTATGCCCAATATACAAGCAAGATGAGCAAGGTGCTTGAGTTGTTATTTGTGATGAAGAGGTAGAATGTTCCCTAAATCACATCAACATAGGAGTTGAAGGATGTACAGGTCACTAGTATGTTGTGTGGATGTAGAGAGAAAGACTCCTACCAAATAAAGATGTAGTCACCATGTGAAGAGATGACTGACACTAAATTTTCCCACACCGGATCACATGTGTCTATTTGAAGATATGTTGCACAAATAGGGAAACCAAAGGAGTGCAGTGCAGGATGCAAATAACAAGGATCCACTACCATCGATAAGTGGAGCTTATCTCCTATTATGCATGGAATGAATCATAGTCCTCCAAGATATGATAAAAGGTTAAAGGAAGGTGATTGAAGGCTCACACTAAATGAACTGGTGAAACACTAAGCTTCCTTGGGTGCATGAGATCGGGGATATGCATCAGATCTGCTAGGTAAACATTGATGATTTTCCAATATAGAGATTGAAGGATATGTTTCTCACTTAGAAAAACATGTTAATAGTAGAACCGGTCTACTGGTGAAGACAGGTGTTCCCACAGATGCAGACAGATGGAGGCAATTGAAGGTTGATGACATGGTGTCGTCAAGGTGTTTACAGGTAAGTATGTCCACCGCTAATCTTGAAAAAGTGTAATGATATGATGAATCAATAAGGATATGTTCAACAACTAAGAGAGCGGGGGTGAATCAGTAGATAGAAAACAAACTAAACTTTCACCAAAATCAAACCCAATTACAAAAATATCTTGTTAGGAACATATCCGGCTAAGGACCACCCGGTTAAGGGATTGGCTAAAATACCCTATTAAAGGTAATACCATGTCAGAAGTAACCTCGATAAAGGATTTCAAATCCAAGTTAATGGATCACCTGGTTAGAGGATTTCAAAAACACCAAGCCTATTAAAGCTTATTTGGTTAAGGGATTTAACTGTTGAAATTGTTAGAGAACAACAGGGTCTTTGTTGATCTGGTAATAGCAGTACTTTGTTGGATAAGATCCTTGTATACTCTTATCTACCTTCACACATTCTGTAAATACTTCTTCTGGTTCGGCAATCAATCACACTGAAAAAACTTAACCAAAATTGCCAACACTACTACAAAACAACTCAATGACCTTATTAGCAAAACAATAGGTCGGTAATACAACACAAAACCTAAGATCTCATAGAGATTACAAACATATCGATTCAAACATGACCATTGGATTATATAGTAATCATTTGCACATTGTCCTAGACAACCTTGACTGCTTCTAGATCACTGCACATCAAATCCTGTAAGTCATCAGGCATTTTCCACTTCATGCAATGCACTTGCTCATTTCTAAGATAAAACAATTATCTTCACATTCCATAATCACTTTGAAACTCATCACATGCATCATTCATATGTGGCATAATCATCTCTGATCACCATTCGATTATAGATCAACACAACCAATTCACCAAGCTCCATCGGTTAGGGTTTGACATATCAACAGGTTAGGGTTACCGATTTATCTCTTTGCTTCAATAGTAATACCAGTTTCCTTCACTGCTCAACTATGAGTTGCATTACATCATCACTACTGGTTACAATTGACATCAATGACAACACTTATACTTCATTAATGCAATCTTCATGCAATACCAACAATCTCCCCCTTTGGCATTGATGGCAATACAAATATCAATACCCTTGATTTTGATGATTGAGAGTAATGCACATACATAGGTATAGGAATCTTGGTTTATATTTTTCCATGTACTCTCCTTCAATTGTATCTCCATGTCATTGGCTAGTAACTAGCTATAGTTCTTCTCCCTATCAATCATACAATTCTTCTCCCCCTTTGACAACAATGCTAAAGTGAATACCAATATTAGCTGGTAAACCACTCCAAGCTTCACTAATCTACAACTAGCTTCTCCCCCTTTGGAGTAGCTCCACCCTACACCAATCCTACTTCAAGATCTTCAATAGGCTCTAGGATTGATATTTTCCACATTGCCTTAATTGACCTCATGTAGGGGAACAACCCCTAGCTAACCTCTAAGATACTCAAAAGTAGCCTTAGGCAGAGGTTTAGTAAAAATATCTATTAGTTGTTCCTCGGTAGATACATCCTCTAGTAACACATCTTTTCTCTGCACTTTCTCTCTCAAGAAATGATATTTCAGCTCAACATGCTTGGTTCTAGCATGCAAAATTGGGTTCTTTGAAATGTTTATTGCATTGGTGTTATCACACAAAATCCTTACCGGTTCTGAGATTTTTAACTTAAAACCTTCCAAAATGTGTTTCATCTTGATTGCCTGAGTGCAATTCATGTATGCTGCAACATATTCAGCTTCAACTTTTGATTGTGATATGCATCTCCACTTCTTGTTGCTCCAAGATACTAGCCTTCCTCCAAGAAACAAAGCTCCTCTGGTTGTACTCTTCCTATCATCAACATTTCCTGCCCAGTCTGCATCTATATAGACTTTCAAGTCAAAGTTACATGCATATGGATACCATAATCCATAATCAATAGTTCTTTTCAAATATCTGAATATTCTTCTGGTTGCTACTATGTGTGTCTCCTTCGGGCTCTTTTGAAATCTGGCAACTAATCCAATTGCATGAGAAATATCCGGTCTACTATGAACAACATAATGTAGTTTCCTTATCATAGACCTATACTCCTTTTCATCCATGGATG
Organism: Cryptomeria japonica; assembly: GCF_030272615.1. Taxonomy (NCBI): domain Eukaryota; kingdom Viridiplantae; phylum Streptophyta; class Pinopsida; order Cupressales; family Cupressaceae; genus Cryptomeria; species Cryptomeria japonica. Next base: position 708,999,557 of record NC_081411.1, on the reverse strand, counting down.
CAAAATCATCCTCCTTAGATAGTTTATAGCCTATAACCATTGGTGTCCCAAATGGTTTACAGTCTCCCATTCCAAATGTCTTCAATATGTCTTTCACATATTTGGACTGTGTGATACAAATACCATTCTTCATCTGTTGAATTTGCAAACCTATAAAGAATTTTATCTCTCCTACTAGAGATATTGCAAATTCACTTTTCATCTCATTTTCAAAGTCATCACACATGTCATTATTGCCTCCAAAAATAATATCATCCACAAATACCTCACTAACCAGTATCTTATCTCCTTCAGTCTTGAGATATATTGTTATCTTCACTGGTTCTCTGAAAACATATCTTCACCAAGTGAGAATGTAGTCTTTCATACCATTCCCTAGGTGCTTGTTTCAAGCCATATAGTTCCTTGTGTAGTTTGTACACCATATCCTTTTCTTCAGTCAAAGCATAACCATCTGGCTATTCAATGCATACTTCCTCTTCCAGTATTCCATTTAGAAATGTTGAGTTCACATCCATCTAATAAACTTTGAATCCTTTATATGTTGCAAATGCAAGTAGAGTCCTGACACCTTCCAATCTAGAAACTAGTGCAAATGTCTCACGCTAGTCTTCACCTTCTTCCGATGCATAACCTTTGCATACCAGTCTGGCTTTGTTTCTGACTACTACTCCATCTTCATTCAGTTTGTTTCTAAATATCCATTTAGTACCTATTATATTTTGTTCAATGGTCTGGGTACTAGGGTCCATGTATTGTTCTTCTCAATCTGGTCAATCTCTTCTTCCATAGCCTTGATCCAGTGATCATCTTCAAAAGCGTCCTTTGCTATTCTAGGCTCAATAGTGGAGATCATACAAGAAATCTCTCTAATTCTTCTTCTGGTTAACACACCAGCATCTTTATCTCCAATAATCTGATCAGAATTATGATTGATTCTAACATACCTTGGAATAACATGATCATGGTCTTCATATTATTCTTCCTCACTATCTTCATCTTCTGCAGAATCTACCTATTTCGGTTGAATTGGTGTTGTAGTATTCATTTCACCAACTTCTGGCTTCACCGATTCTAGTTCCAAAATCAGAAAGTAAGGTTAAACTTCCTTCTTCTCCTCACTAGTTTCTCCTGAATCTTTAGTACACTCATCCACTCGAACATTAGAACTTTCAATGATCTTCTTTGTCTGATTGTTGTAACATTTGTAGGCTTTGCTCTTGGTGGACTAACCAGGAAATATGCCTTCATCACTCTTAGCATCAAACTTACCAACATAGTCACCTCTCTTGACAAAACATCTACTACTAAAAAACTTACAGTAACTGACATTGGGTGATCTACCATACCAATATTCATAAGGAGTTTTATCCTTACCTCTTTTAACCAATATTTGGTTCATTGTGTAGATAGTTGTGCTGACACCTTCTCTCTAGAAAGTCATAGCAACACCTCCTTGTATTAGCATAGTCCTAGAAACTTCAACAACTGACCGGTTGTTCCTCTCTACAATACCATTCTGCTATGGTCTCCTAGGTGCAGAAAATTGCCTCTTAATTGCATTGTCTTCACAGTATCTAGTGAATTCCTCTAAAGTAAATTCACAACCTTGATCAGTTCTTAAGAACTTTATCTTCTTTCCACTTTCTTTTTCAACTAAGGCTCTAAATGCCTTAAACTTGCTAAAGGCTTTTGTTTTGTCCTTCAAGAATGTGACCCACATCATTCTTGAGCAATCATCAGTGAAGATCATAAAATGCCGATCACCTTGAATACTCCTAGTCCTTATTGGTCCACAAAGGTCTGTATGAATCAAATCTAGCAAATATTCTGGTGAGAAATATTTTCTCTTAAAAGTTGAGGATTTCATCTTCCCTAACTGACATTCCTTACATAGACCATTCACCGGTTTATCCAACTCTGGAAAACCTCTTACAGATTTGGACTTACTGACTTTTACAATGTTATCAAAATTTACATGACAAAATCTCTGATTCCAAATCCAACTATCTTCTACTTTAGCAATTATACAATTGTTGACTTTAGAATTTAGGTGAAACAATTTACCTTTTGTCTGCTTGCCGGTTGCAATTAGTTCACCTTTGCTTCCATAGATTTTGCATATCCCATTCTTGAATTCTAGTGGATAACCTTTGTCATTGAGTTGGGAAACACTCAAAATATTGTGTTTCAATCCTTCAACCCAGTACACATCACCTATCGTGCTCTTTCCATTAAGAGAGATGGTTCCCTTTCATTTTACCATGAAGGGTGAGTCATTTCCAAATCTCACAATACCTCCATCAAATTCATTCAAAGTAAGAAACTTACTCCAGTCACCGGTCATGTGATGTGAACAACCACTGTCTATAATCCAATCATCAGAACTATCCATGTGAGAAAATAATTCCTTTTGATTTGATGTCTCTTCTTTAATGGAAACAAAGACAATGACCTCGTTTGCATCTTCTTCAGATTCCTCATCTGTAATTCCTCTATCTATTGCAATGAGGCAATCTCTTTTACCTTTGCCTTTGTACTTATTATACTTCTCACATTTTTGCTCATTATCCCCTTTTGGACAATTAGTAACAATATGTCCAATCCGGTTACATGCAAAACATTTCAAAGGTAATTTACCTTTGTACTTACCGGTACCTCTAGGTAACCGCTTGGCCAACAATGCTTCAAGCTCAATCAAATTGTCTTCATCATCAACTTCTCTGTTCGATTTGGACTCATGACTGTAAATAGCTTCTCTACTTTTCCTTATTGGTGGGTTAGAAATTGAAGCTCTAAATGCAGATTCCAATTTCTGAACACTTCCATCATAACCATTTAATTAAAATGCAGTTAGTGTACCATTGATGGAGTCAAGAGTTACCTTAGATTTGTCAATAGACTTGAGTTCTTAAATGATTGCAACATGGATAGCGTAGACCTGGAAAAGGGTTCTCAACACCTTGCTAACCACTGTGGTATCCTCCACTATACCACCTACACTTTTGATTTCACCAACTATCTCCTTGATCCACTGACCATATTGTTGAATATTTTTACCTTTAGCCATCTATATGTCATCAAAATTACCTCTCAGACTCTCTTTTTTGGCAATCTTCACATGCTCATCATTGCTATAGATATCCTCAAGTTTCTTCCTCACTTCAAAAGTAGTCTCCAAACCATGGACATCAACATACTCTGAATCAGACAAGGAACAAATAATGGCCTCCAATGCTTGATTATTCTCCTGTTGCTCCTTTTGATCATTTGACAAAATCCCACTAGGCAAGTTATATTTAATAACAACATGTTCATAATATTGACTTCCTAAGCTTTTGATATAGATTTTCATCCTATCACTCTAGATTCTATAGTTTTCCCTATTGAATTTCAGACCTTCTTTCTCATCATGTTCTCCTAGATCTTTACCTCAAGCTGTTAGGCTTAGACACAAGAGGACCTGAAATACTCTAATACCAATTGATGATATGACAAATCAATAAGGATCCATTCAACAACTGAGAGGGGGGGGTGAATTAGTAGATAGAAAATAAACTTGACTTTCACCAAACTCAAACCCAACTCATAAATCAATCACTGAACTAACCGGTTTAAACACTACTGTAAACTGCAACTGCACTATCAAGGCTACTAGTTAACTAGAATACCAATATAACACTGTAACAGATTTGAAACTCTCATACCATATAACCAAAACATCAAACCACTTTACTAACATTAGTAATTGAACATTTCAAATCACTTATGGTTATCTAAACATATCTAAGTGGCTTTACTAGTTAAATAGATTAACAATATCAAAACATAACCACAAAACCATTCACCACTCGACACAATGATTTTTGACATGGAAACCCAAATGAGAAAAATCATGGTGGGGATGAATACCCACAAGTATTTTGAACTCTTCTAAAGTTCTCCCTGTTAGGAGCCAAGCCTTATTAGAAGCTCTACAAAAATGTCCAGTCAGGAACAGATCTAGTTAAGGTCCACCCAGTTAAGGGATTGGCTACAATACCCTGCTAGGAGTAACCTCGATAGAGGATTTCAAATCCAAGCTAATGGATCACCTAGTTAGAGGATTTAGAAAACACCAAGCATGTTAAAGCTTACCCAGTTAATGGATTTAACTATTGTAATTTTTAGAGAACAACAGGGTCTTTGCTGATATGATAATAGCACTACTCTACTTGATCAGATCCTTTTATGCTCCTATCTTCCTTCACACATTATGCAGATACTCCTTCTAGTTCAAAAATCAATCACATAGACACACTTAGCTAAAATTGCCAACACAACTCCAAAACAACTCATCAACCTTATAAGCAAAACAATAGGTTGGTAACATAGCCCAAAACCTAAGATCTCATAGAGATTACAAACATATCGATTCAAACATGACCATTGGATTACATAGTAATCATCTACAAATTGTCCTAGACAACCTTGACCACTTATGGATCACTCCACATCAAATCCTGTAACTCATCACGTGTTTTCCACTTCATGCAATGCACTTTCTCATTCCTAAGATAAACTAGCTATCTTCACATGCCAAAATCACTTTGAAACTCATCATGTGCATCATGCATACATGGCATAATCATCTTTGATCACCATTTGATCATAGATAAACATAACCGATTCACTAAGATCCATCAGTTAGGGTTCGACATATCAACAGGTTAGGGTTACCAATTGATCTCTCTGCTTCAATAGTAATACCGGTTTCCTTTACTGCTCAACTACCAATTGCATTACAACATCACTACTGATTATAATTGACATAAATGACAACACTTATACTTTATTAATGCAATTTTTATGCAATGCCAACAAAGTGCAGATGTAGAAGGCTCCCATATGATGAAGGTGATCATGAGGTAGGTTGGCATGTGTGCTAACCAACCTAGGTGGTCCATCGAAAGAGAAGAAAAGTGTGAGGTTGAAGGTAGACCGGTTAGGGTATAATCAACATGGTCTATGAACGGCTAGATGAACCCGATTGTGTGGTTGGTCGGTGATCTAGTTAGACTGACATAGTAAGCCAAGTTGGATGTTGACAAATATGCCATGTGAAGGTGAAGTGGCATGCATGCACAAGTTGGTGAAAGTGTTATCAGTGAGGTAGGTGGTGACTGGTTGACATTAATGTCGATAGTGTGTCTCTTGGCTAGAGAGCAAAAGAGTGTGGCTCAAGATTGATCAAACAACAAAGATCTGATTTGATGACTTCTTATTTTAGGCCAAGTGTCCAAGTGCTAATCAGGGTAGGTGAAGCTATTTGTGTGATCAATTAATATGTGTTTGACAAGTGCAAACCAAAGAAGGTGTCGTGTCTTCCATATAGGAAAAAGGTGTTCTGAATGCAATAGGATTGGCAGAGTCTGATTGATCCATTGCAGGTGGTCAATCTCTGAATGGAGATCTGATTGGATTTTATTTGACTTGGGGTCGATGAAGAAACCTTATAGAGCTAGAAGTTTGAATGTTTTTCATGGCAAGAAAAAAAAGTATAAGTATGCCGACTCATGACTGAAGATGATTTGATGATGCTGCAGGCCAAATGAAAAAGGATAGAGAGTGAACAAGTAGCAGTGAGTCAACTAGTCAGAGACTTCATTGAAGATCATAGAGACTGATTGTTGAGGGTGCAACCGGTGAGAGGTTTTTGGCAGAGGCAAAACCGGCAAGGACAGAGGAACCAGTAAACTGCAAAGTGAGTTGCAGTGGGATAAACCTATAGTGCTAGAACCTACACAAAGAAGGAGTTGCAGTAAAGTGCAAGCAGTTGAGGAGATTTGGAAAGCCAGAGAACTATTGGCATATGCACACTCTAATGAGACATTGTAGGTGATTGAAGGTTTTGTCATTGATGGCAACATTACAATCCTATGGCATCGGCAAGGCATTACACTAGCACTAGCAAGATCAGACTCTACACTGGCACTCAGACCACTGACACTGGTAGAGAAAGGAAGCATACCGACATAGAGGTTGACAGGATTTTGTTATATTATATTTTGTTTATTATTGTAAAATCTTTGTAAGCAGACTTGGCATCATTGTATAATGACTCATATATATAAGAGATCATTAAAGAACATTTAAAATTAAGTGAAAAAGGAATATTATTTAGGTGAAATAAGGTAGACCTATTATGTGAATTATAGGTTAAGGGTTTATGTAAGAAGTAGAGCAGAAACCGGTATTGGATCTGGCATTATAGATGCTATTCTGAAGAAGTACAAGATACTAGATTTGTATAATCCATTTTGTAAGTCAGTGAGACTTCCCATTTTGTATTTGAGCAGTGAGCTCTAGGTAATTGGCCTTCCTGCATGTGCAGGCTCCTCTTGTAAGTAATATTCTCTTATTGGCCAGTAAGTGAATATTGTGGGTCACAAATCCCACTGAGGTTTTTCCCACACTGGGTTTCCTCATTAAAACATTGTGTTATGGTGTGTTTTTCATGTGGATGCTTTTAATTCTATTTATTGCATTATTTCTTGCATATTGGTACACTGTTATAATATGTTCTATATGTTTTAAGTTAAGAAATTTAATTCACAGGTTAGATACTGATTCACCCCCCCTCTCAGTATCTGTGGGAATCCTAACAATTGGTATCAGAGCTTGGTCCTCTATTTTCAGAAGCCTAACAGCTTGAGGAAGATCTTGACACTAGTAGAGATGAAAAATCTGATGAAGCAGCTAGAAGTAGCTCTCTTAGACTATGATGCAGAAAAATTCAAAAACATCAAACTAGAAGATGATCTAAAGGCAGCCCAAGATATCATTCATGCACTTCAAGAAAATCTTACTATTTCAAGAAACAAGAGAAGAGAACTTTGTGAAAAGATGAAAAATGAGAATGATGAAAAGTAATCACTTAATGATATGATAAACAAGTTGAAACAAGAGAACACGGCAACAAAGAATGAGATGCAGGATATGACTATGAGATTTTGTAAAGAAATTGAGGATAGAAAGAAGAATGAAGAATATTTGACCAAAAGACTAAGTGATGCTGCAAATGAAAACACAAGACTCAGCTATGAAAATGATTTATTGAAGATAGATCTGATGCACACTCAGAATGACTCAAATGAACTGATGAGGCAGAAAGAAGTCTTAGAAAGAGAACTAGAAACTGTAAATCAACATAAAGAGAAATTCAATAAAAGCTCAGAAGAACTTGGTAACTTGCTGAAGAATCAAAAACCTAAAGGTGACACTTTTGGAATTGGCTTTGAAGTTGGTGAAAGCTCCAGTATTGCAAAAACATAGGATCATAGAAAACTGATAAGGCAACCTAATGCTTATAAATTTAATGGAAAATGCTTTAACTGTAATAAGTATGGTCATAGAGAAAATGAATGTAGATCTAGAAATTATCAGAATATCAACACACCCACCGGTCAATGTTCAAAATGCAACAAAGTTGGTCACAACTCTGAAAATTGCAGAATGAATGTGAGATGTTATGTTTGTGGAAGATTTGGACACCTATCTAATCAATGTAGAACACAAACCGGCATAGGTAATGGGAAAGCTATTCAGAAGAATAATGTGACTTGTTATGCATGTAACAAGATTGGGCATATTGCAAAATTCTATAGAAGTAAAGGATCGCCGACAGACAACAAAAGTTCTAGTTTGAAAGGAAAAGAAAAAGTTGAAGAGGTTAAGCAAGAATTTTCAAAACAATGGATTAGAAAGTCAGACCTAAATATTGTTGGGAATACTCCTCCACCGGTAGAACCAATCAACACTCCACCAGTAGGATAGAGTAGTGCTTCACCGGCAGGACAAAGTAATAGTCCACCAGCAGGAAGCTCTTCATCAAATTGAAGAAAATTTTCTTGAGGGTTTGGCAATCAAATGAGACATATGCTCTAATTCCCTCGGTTAATGGTGAGAAGTTGGAAATTACTTCTATACTGGTAGACAATGTTAAGTGACTACTTAACCAGCATACATTGAATGTGGTAGATGGCAAATAAACATTATAAATTTGTGGTTTTGGCTCCATTTCATTTCACCGAGATTTCAAACATTCGAAGAGCATGAAATTTGCAGAGCTAAGGCATTTCGAGCAAAGAGGCAAAGCACTTCAACAATCAATCCATCCAAAGGCAGAAAAAGGTATTTATCATCATGGCATCCTCCTCTGCACCTGAATTCATAGCAAACCCTACAGTAGTCAAGGTTATAAAATGCCCTAGGCCCATATTTTAGCTAGTTCTCGAAGTAGCTAAGAAAGATGACAATGTAGGTGCTTTTTCCCAAATTCCAAAAGGAGTTGTTTTTGCAGAAGATCCTAGAATATACATTCATTGCAACATAGAGGAATTAGGAGATGAAGAAATTAAAAACATGTATAAGACTGTTATATGCGATGATTCCAGAAATGTAAAACCTGAACATAAAGTTGTTGAAACCCTAGGATTCACTGAAATCCTCTGCATTCCTGAATTTCCCAAGGAAGTGATTTAGATAGTTTTAAGAAGGGTACATGGTTCATTCTTTTGGCTTGATTCAGTACACAAAATTACAAAGGAAGCTATGAAAGCAGTAACAGGGTTACCTTCCACCGGTAACAGACCATACAAGACTAAGAAGGTCTCCAATGACCTAGTAATGAACTTAACTAGTGCAACATTAGACAGAAAGTCTTTGAGGGTTAATGATGTGACCGATATAAATGTGAGATTTGTTAGCATGATTTTAGGGTACAAAGCAACTCATGCAAACAAACTTAACTCAGTTTCTATTTTATGCATTAAGAGTTCTTATGACATGGTTAAAGACAATGTAAAAATTGATGTATGTGAATGGTTAAAAGATGAGTTGATTGATAACTTAGGAAAAATCAATAAGGATAAGAAAGGAACTTTTAGATTTGGAAATTTACTTGTATGCTTGATGCTACACATAACCAAATAGGTTCCTAGTATAGGCAATAAGAACATTGGATTTGATATACCGGTAGGAAAACAGTTAACAGACCTATTCAACAACATGGGTGAAAACAAAGAAAAGAATATTCATGACTATTTTCAAGCACTAAAGGTTAGGATGAACAAAAGAATCAGACTATCATAGAATATTGTCAACAAATACAAGGATGAAATATGATTTGTGATCAAAAAGGATGAGATCTGGATGGAAGCAGTCATCCCAAGAACAATTTGGGTAACAAAGATGGGTTATGAGACTGATGACCATATCATTGAAACTTATTCTAAAGCACTTCTGGAAGCACCAAATGAACCAAAGGAAGAAGCATTTGGTAGTGCTGAGACCATAGAAAGTCAAATTCAATCTAAGAAGAGAGTGAAAAAAGATGAAGCAGTTGTGAGAAGAGGTTCTAGACAGGCTAAGGCTATTAAAGAAAATGTACTAAAACAAACCGGTATCACTGAGGATGAGTTAGGAACTCTACAACTTGAGACTCATCTATCACTGGTAGCTACTTCTTCAGAGAATGACATGCCTGCAACTTTCAAAAGAGTTGTAAGGAAAAGGGATCCTTCACTGGCATCCACACCCTCACCTAGAAGGACTAGACAAAAACAACAGGCACTGAGGTCTCCAGTTAGAAAGACAACAACAAAGAAAAAGTTGAAACCAAAGAAGAAGAAGACTAAACAAAACATGGCCCCTCTTGACAAATTTCTATATGAAATCACAGAGGAAGGGAAACTCAAGAACATAGGAAAGGTCTATGATACACTGTCAGTAGATGAAAAAGAACAAGTTGAAAACGGTGTCATTTTACACATGGACATCTATAAGAAGTTCTTAATGGAAGTGATTGATGAACTACCAAATGAATTGTTCAAAATATTGGAAGCAAGAAGACAAGTTGTTGTAGAGCTTGATAAGAAAATCAAAATTGAAAAGTTACTTGTTGTTTACCTAGTAAACTCACCTAAGGAGATAGATGACTTAATTGCAAAAGCCAACTGGTCAGTATTCTCTACTGCACACCGGCATATTGTATTAATGGTTGGAAGAGTGAATGAAGTAATAGAGGAAACTGAAAATGCATGGGACATATTCCTTGTTGAGAAAGAAAAATAGGAAGAGTACAGGAACCCCAAACCAATAAAGGTATACCAAAAGGAGAAGGACAAAGGAAAAGGAAAGGTTGGTGGACCTCTGAGCATCAAAGTAAAAGACAACTTACTCCCATCGCCTCCAATTACATCATCGGTAACAACTACTGAAGATCAACTGACAGATGAGAGTATGGACATAGAGGATACAAATCCTAACCCTGAGGTACTATACATAGTTGATGTTGATACAAAAAAGGTCAACATTATGATAGACAAAGATACAACTGGCAATACAGATATGTCTAGTGAGCCACTGACAACTGACATCATTGACAATACTGAAAGAAAACTTGAAGTTGATAACACAGAGCAACAGTTAGAGACTTAGACTGAGACTGAAATAGAGCAACAAACAGAGAGACAAGCAGAGCAACAGGCTCCGGAACAGGAATAGATTCACATGGAAATAGTGCCACCGAAAATAGGAGAAGATCAAAAACTATTGCTTAAAGAAATGGAAACACAGACTGACCTACCAGAGGTCACTACAACCTTAGTTACTTCCTCCACCGGTGGAATTCATAATGTTGGTTCCTCCTCAACAGGTTACAAATCAACAAATGTAACTGAAGCACTTTTGGACTCCATCAAAAGGATAACAGATTGTAGTTCACAAGCTTATAAAGCTATAGATGATACAATTCCAATTTTGAAGATGATAGCTCCTAACTGTAACATGGACAATAAGGATTCTTTAAGCCAACTTGACACTTTGTGTAAATACATCCTTGAGAACACAGTGACTATTGAGCAAATAAAAGAAGAGGTATTGAAGGATAAGTTAGAAATTAAAAAGCGAAAATTCTTTGAAGATCAGATAAAGAAGTGTACTAGGGAATTTGACACACTTCTACTGGAACTATGTAACTTATTGAAGGAATTTAAAACTTTGTACAAAGATACTTGCAAGACAAACTTTTTGACAGTAAACATAGATAAGAAAATGAGAAAGGTACAGGATGAAATCAATAAACTTGCTGACAATTTTGTTAACTCACCTGATACATTATCAGTTTTTGAACAAAGGATAACAAGTTTCGAGGAAGAGTTACTTAAGTTAGAAAGAGAAAAGGAGAGAATAGTAAATAAGGCAAAAAATTTGAGACTAAGACTGAGTCCAAGATTTGACTATTTAGCATCATTATGGAAGGAAATATTTGAGGCACTAGTATGGGGACAGAGAACACGGGCAGAGCATATGTAGCACCTCACCGGTATAGTTCAAAGAACATAGACAACAATAAAGGACAACAAGAAGTTTATGGAAAGTATAAACTTGATTTTGGGAGATCTTTTCAAATTGTAACCACCCAGTTACAGGGTTGAGACTACAACTCTACTGACATCTTGACAACCTTTGTCATTGATGCCAAAGGGGGAGTAGTAGTATGAGAAAATAGCCGGTAGAAGACTTATCTACTCAGGGGGAGCTCTTATATTTTTTTGGTAACATATTTTTGGAAACATTTTTGGATTACAAGTTTTGGGTACACTTTTAAATTTTCTCATGAGTGTTGCCATCAATGCCAAAGGGGGAGATTGTTGGCATATGCACACTCCAATGAGACATTGTAGGTGATTGAAGGTTTTTTCATTGATGGCAACCTTACAATACTATGGCACCAGCAAGGAATTACACCGGCACTAGCAAGATTAGACTCTACACTAGCACTCAAACCATCAGCATAGACAGAGAAAGGAAGCATACCGGCACAGAGGCCGATAGGATTTTTGTTATATTATATTTTGTTTATTATTATAAAATCTTTGTAAGCCAACTTGGCATCATTGTATAATGACTTATATATATAAGAGGTCATTATAGAACATTTAAAAGTAAGTGAAAAAGGAATATTATTTAGGCAAAATAAGGCAGACCTATTATGCAAATTATAGGTTAAGGGTTTATGTAAGAAGCAGAGCAGAAACTAGTACTAGATCTGGCATTATAGATGCTATTCTGAAGTAGTACAAGATACTGGAATTTTATAATCCATTTTGTAAGTTAGTGAGACTTCCCATTTTGTATTTGAGCAGTGAGCTCTAGGCAGTTGGCCTTCTTGCATGTGCAGGCTCCTCTTGTAAGTAATATTCTCTTATTGGCCAGTAAGTGAATATTATGGGTCACAAATCCCACCGAGGTTTTTCCCACACCGAGTTTCCTCGTTAAAACATTGTGTTATGGTGTGTTTTTCATGTGGATGCTTTTAACTATGTTTATTGCATTGTTTCTTGCATACCAGTACACTGTTATAATATGTTCTACATATTTTAAGTTAATAAATTCAATTCACCGGTTAGATACTGATTCACCCCCCCTCTCAGTATCTATGGGAATCCTAACAAGAACAATGCAAAATTTAACCTTCAACAGAAGTAACTGACAAGCTGAGAACCACTAGTTTTTAGAGAGAAAAACTAATAGTGAATTAGAGAGAGGAGAACCAGTGGAGAGACTTGTATGAGAGTTAGAAAGCTATTTTGTATCAAGAATATTACTTTTGTATTTGATATATGTTTATTGTAGATCACTGAGTTGTATCTTGATGCAGGGGTTGGTGCTCCTTGGGTTAGTGCCCTAAAATTAGGGGTTGGTTCTCCTTGGGTTGGTGCCCTAAAGAAGGAGTGTTACTCCCTGGGTTGGTGCCCAAAATTTTGTAACCAAATGTTTTATTGTGAGGGTGGATTGGAACAGTAGTCTCCAGCAGCATTTCTCATCGAGGTTTTTCCCATCTTGGGTTTTCGTCGTACATTTGGTGTTATGTGATGTCCCTTTTTATGTGTGGTGGCATTTGTGTTATCCTCCCATCTAACCAATATTTTTTCTTTATGTTAGACCTATTAATCGGTAAACACACATAGGATAGAAAAGGGAAAAGTTTGGAAACCACTAATTCACCCCCCCCTCTCAGTGGCATCTTGTGTTCAATAGGAACACATGGTGAGAAAATGCTTGGGCAAAACTCCCAAAGTAAAGAATCTGAAAATTATTTCAAAAATTGATTTTGATGCCAACAATGGGAATTAGACTACAGAGATAGCATGCCCATTGACAAATGAGAAAATAGAGGAGCCTACAGTCTGAGATTTTACCATTGAAAAGGTGAATTTTGGTACTGCTTCTCAGGCCACGAATGTTCTTCATCTTGAAGCTTCAATGCAAAATATCATAACCAAGATTTGGAAGGATGAAAAAGACAAAACGGAACTAAAAGAAGCCCTTAAAACAAATGGTAGAATACCTTGACTCAATCCATGGACTAGATCCCCAACCACTATCTGCACAACCAACACTCTTCGATCCTAAATCTCCTAGCAATCAGAAGTTGCTCACAGAGATACAAAGGAATAAAATGGTGCATGGGGTGTTCCTTGAGTGGTTGGATATGATCAGGAAAGAGGGAAAATAATACATTTGGCATCTGAGAATTGTGTATGATGATGCTACTAAAGTCATCTAAGAGTTGGGAAAGGAAAACACAACCTGGAAGAGAAAAGAAGCCAAATGGGCTCGAACAGTATCTCACATGGAAGAAATTCAAATGAATGGTCTAATGAAGTTCCTTACAAAGAATATTTGACAGGGATTTGATGGCAATGTTTTGTACATCTGTAAAAAGAACATTGAATGGAGAAATGTGGTAATAAAATAGGACTATGAGGAATTTGTTAAATTTGGGCAAGAATTGTCTGAGTTGGTGCAAAACATGCTTAATGATTTGAAATGCATAGGGGTAAAATATATGAAGGAGGATGGACAAACTGTTGCCACTGCTGATGCCATAAGAAAATCCTTTGAAATGTAAATTGATATGGTTAAGAGTGCAATGGTGGTGAGTGGCTGGCTTCAATGAGGAGCATGTTCCAATTGAGACTGGAGAATTAGAAATAGAAAGATAGGCGGGGAGCATGTTCCGAAGCTCGAGTAATGGGTGCATGAATCTAAGATTTCTTTATCGAATGGATAGGGATAAAGGCACATTCGAATCATTGATCCACTGATTGGTGCATAGATCATTTGAACAATCATGTGGATAAATTAAAATAGGTGTGTCATGATAAGGAGGTTTGGCAACAATGGATTTTACACATAGGCATTCTGAATGAACCAGTCATCCAACAATTCATGGAGGCATTCACAAAGTGGAAGAAAGATTAAGTTGGGCGCCCATTGTCATGAAATGGATAACTATTCCCATGTTTTCAATGTTCTCTACTATGTTTAGTCAAGAAATGGTTTGAAAAGTTATTTTTTAAAAGAAACTGTTTAACTTACTCTCAAGTAAAGTGGTGTAACTCTGTGGTTATCGAGTGGTTAAGGTGGGAAGTTTAGCTATATATTTATGGAAAAAGACTTAAAAAAGGTCCGAGAAATTTTGAGAAAAATTAGCAGACTTTTGTTTAGGATATTGTGAATTTTCAATGAAGACATTTTATCAGTGAATAAAATTAGACATTTTGAGCAACTTTCAAATCTGTGTGTTTGAATGCATAAAGAAGAATCTCTGTTGGGATATATTTGTTTGTGCAGAATCTATTGCTTCTTTGATTATCCACTTTTTATATGTCTATGAATTAATTTGATAAGAAATCCTTTTGTTAACTTTGTGTGGATATTCGGATTCCCCTTGTCCTATGAGACACACGAGAGACTCAATCAAAGTCCATGATTTTATAGTTTCTTTAATAAAAAATTCTAAGTGAAGTTATTTTAATTGTAAATTTGTGGGTTTACATATAGAGTATTTATCTTCCTAGCATTCATGTGGTGTTGACTGATGAATGTGAAAAGCCTTTTCTCGCTTTTCTAGTAAAAAGTGAAGTTAATATTTGCATATGTTTAAAAATTCATTATATATCATATGGGAAGCTACACCCTTATGCAGAGGGTAAACTATTCATCAGTTTACCCAACTGTTGGTTAAATTTGCCTTTTGCAAAACTAAGGGCACATAGGATTCATTCATCATAAAATTAAGAAAGGCTATATCTATTAACCAACACATGCTATTCAGATGTGTATCACAATCAGTTGGTTCAGGATTTGATGACTCACGAGCTATCATTTTCTCTAGTAAGCCTTTTGGTCACCCGTAAGGGTTTTACCGACAGAGCTTTGTTGAATATCTTTTGATGCATTTGATAAGTGGTGTTGGTGCGGCTTCTAGATGGTTTTCGAGATGTTCTTGGTTATCTTGATTGTGTTCCTAATGATCGGTGGTGTTGGATTTGGTTTATGGCGACCTATTTTAGGTCCAGTCTTATCCTGCTAGGTTATGGACTAGTTTATGTAACGCGTTGGTGGATGATCCTAATGCATTACTACTTGGATTTATTGATTGGATTATATTGTTTTGGTCTTACGCCGACTTGGTTTATCATTAATTTGCAAGTTTATGTAACAAATTCATTGTATTATCTTTTAGGTGGCTGACCTAATTGTTTAGTTCCTGGGTTGGTATAAATATGATGTAAGATATCTTTGTAGATCATGGGTTATGGGATTATGTGGTTATGTATGTGTGAATAATGTTGTAATCATATGTAGAGGTTTTGATCGATCATAGGTGATTGAATTGGGTTTGTAAGAGAGGTTTAAGACCTCTGGTATTGAGCTTAACTGGAACTATACTAAGGCATAGGAAATGCTTTTCTTGGAGTTCACTCCTCTTTTCAGATTGTAGACTAGATTTCATTATAGTCAGTGAGGCTTCTTTAGTGATGAGCAGTGCACTCTAGGCTATTGCCCTTTCTGTATGTGCAGGTCCCTCTTTTTGTGTTCACATACTTACTACAGAAGTATTATCTGACTGTGGGTAGGCTTTCTATCATGACTTTTCATGTACAAATCTTGGGGTCATCTTTTTTGGATGGTTGGTAAATGTTCTGTGACTTATATTTGTGCTTAACTGCTATATCTGTTATTTTGACATTTGGCTTATGTATTCTAGTAATAAGGTTTTAATGCTTAAAGTTGTATAATATATTGATAATTGATTCACCCCCCGACCCTCTCCCCCCCTCTTAGTTTTCCACTGGTTATCTGAGTTGTGTAACAGTATAAATAAAGGTTGGCTACAAAAGGCTACTCTCAGGTTGAGGGTGTTGATTATGGTGAGATATTTTCTCCTATTCCCAAAATGACATTGATTGGATTTTTGCTTTCTATTGCTACTACTTATGATTTAGAGGTTGAGAAAATAGATGTGAAAACTTCTTTCCTTCATGGTGATTTCGAGGAGGATATTTATATGACACAACTGGAGCACTATGGTGTGAAAGGTAAAAGTAATTTGGTTTGTAAATAAAAGAAATCCTTATATGGCCTCAAACAAAGTCCTAGGATGTGGTACCAAAAATTTGATACATATGTATCGAGTTTAGGATTTGAGCGTTCTAAATCAGATCATTGTGTTTATTATAAATTTGATGGTGATCATTTCCTATATATTGCATTGTATGCTAATGATATGTTATTCATTGGTTAAGGGAAATGTATGATTTCATAACTTAAATCTTAGCTTGCTACTTAATTTGAAATGAAAGATCTTGGTTCTGCAAAACACATTATTGGGATGAAAATTAGAAGAGATAGAGTGAATAGAAAGCTATGTCTAGGCTAGAGTAAGTATGTGAATTCAGTGTTACAGAGGTTCAACATGCAGGATTGTAAACCATTATGTGTTCCTTTTATAGTTGAAATGAAATTATCTATTGCAAATTGTCTTACATCCCCATCGGAGATGGAAGACATGAGAAAAGTGCCTTACCAAAGTGCAATTGGAATTTTGATGTATGCTATGGTCTATACTAGAGACTAGACATTGCCCAAGCAGTGGGATTTCTATCCAAATATATGTCTAATCCTAGTAGAGTTCATTGGGATGCAGTGAAAAGAGTCTTCAAATATTTGAAGGGTACCTTAGAGTATTCTTTGTGTTATCATTGTAATTCAATTGGAGATTTGATTTCCCTTGATATTCAATGTTATGTGGATTTGGATTGGGTAGGTGATATTGATAGCACAAGATCCACCAGTGCTTATGTGTTTACTTTATTTGGTGGTGCAATTAGTTGGATGAGTGAGTGATAGGTTGTGGTTGCTTTGTCCACTACTGAAGAAGAGTATATGGCAACTAACCATGCTTGTAAAGAAGCCATTTACCTTAAGAGATTGTGTTCAAACATTGGAATAAAACAAGGAGTCATAACAATTTATTATGACAGTTAGAGTGCAATCCACCTAGCTAAAAATCCAACATTTCATGCCCGGACCAAGCACATTTAAGTTCAGTATCATTTCATCAAAGATGGCAGGGTGAAGCTGGTTAATGTAGAAACTTTGATGAATTTTGTAGATTCTTTAATTAAGGCTGTGAGCACAAAGAAGTTTAGATGGTGCTTATCTAGTTGTGTATGTGATTTTGTTGCATCAAAATTGTGAGCACATTATTATTCTCCTTTTTGTGAACATTAATAAGCTAGCCTTTCAAGACAATTGTTTATGCAAACATGTATGTTTGAGTTGTGAGTTTAAGTAGTTTCATTAGTTGATTATCTTGTGGATTTGTAAGTAGTTTGCAAGTCTTTTATTATTGGTGGATCACCTAGTAGTAGTTAATTTTCATTTTTATGTATATCCTTCTTCTCTTTTCTCAGAAATTCATTTAAGTTCTTTAGGTGATCAAAGAGGAAGCCAACCTATAATCCATAGGTCTTCTCTCATAATAGGATACCCACAGCCTGAGAGTAGTCCAATGTGTCACTGGATTGCAAGAATTTCAAGCTTGCATCAGGTGCAAATCTATGTGACAACAGTTTTTGGCATGCCCCGTGGGACCATTGGACTTTATAGTTCATAGAAGGCCACTGTATGCTGTCTTGGTGTTTGCAGCAGCAAATTATTTTTCACACGTGGTGACTCAAATCTTTGGTATTTTAGTAGTCCAACCTTCCTATCTTATGAGAAAATACCAGACTAGGCAAAGTGCATCCTCAGCCAATCATACCCAGCTATCACCCCCAAAAAGGAGAGCTAGGGTAGTTAACAAATTTCTTGATCCAATAGTTGGTATGCTACCTGTTAATTCCAATTCTTACCCTGCTGTTATAGCTTATAACAATTCACTATTTGCAAGTTCTTCTAGTCAAAATACACCAAATATGCCTCTTAATCAGCCCCTAGGGTTCATCCATTTGTGCTTTTTAATTAGGGTAGTCCTTTAAATTTGGTTCAACATGATGACATACCAGCTGCAGCACTTAAGAGTTTGCCATTTTGCACTAGAGAGGATCAAACAATAGTTATTAAACATATTAGACATGTGGCTTCCTTGTGTGGAATGCATCATATTATTGCAGAAAATGTTGCTTTGAGGCTTTTGGCAACCTTTTTCAAAGGAAAAGCCCTTTAGTGGTTCAGGGGCCTACCTGTGAACTCAATAGCTACATGGGATGAGCTGGGACAACTTTTAAATCGACATTTTGAAGACAAGTTAGATCATCTTTCATTGGTGAAGCAGCTCACTACCATCAAAAGAGCTCCACATGAGCATATGATGGATTTCAACTATCATTTTCAAAGGACCTAGAATCAGATTCCAGCATCGGTAAAACCTTCTAATGATTATGCTTTTTTGTTTTATCTAATAGCTTTGAATAGTGATATTGCACTCATGATACAGTCTATGGGGAAAAATACTTTACCAGCAGCATTTGATGTTGTTGTTAGGGCTAAGAATAATCTTATTCAAGCAGGGAAGATAGAACCTAGGCCTCCCATGCCAATTTTTGCTGATATATAGCCCATTATCCTTGTAGTTCCTCCTGTTATAGTTGTTGTACCTTCATTTCCAACATATAATGTTTAATTTGCAGCTCAAGAGCATGTTATCCCTAGCCATTTGTAGGAGATAATAAGTATTAAGGAGCAAAATCCTAACCTATAGAAGACTGTGCAAAATTTTAGTAAGGAGTTGGTTAATATCAAGAAAGCCCAAACTCAACCATCTTACCAAATTCCTTTCCAAGCTCCCTACCAGGCCTCGTACTAGCCAAACTCTCAAGGTCAAAGAAGGAATTTTAACCAAAGGCCTTTTCAACAGTATAATCCTAATACACCCAGTTCCTCAAGGGATATTGTTCTAGTCTAGAACAACTTGGTAGCTGACTATGAGTGGTGTTTTCGTTGTAACCAGCCACAACCAATCTACATGTTCCAAAGGTATGTTAAATCAGGCATTGATGGTGACAAACAGTGCTATTGTTCTATGAAATCAGTCTTAGGAAGTTAATGAACAACAATATACACCCATGGAACAAGTTAGTCCTAATGTTACTTTGATGAATTGGCAAGGTGAGGAGTTTTGTGGGGTTAATCAGCCTCAAAATCAGTCATATATCCTTGTAGCAGCCAACACAAGATCCAAGAAAAGGGTTATCGACATGGAGCAACAGACTGATAATAATAATGATTAACCTTTCTCAGGTACCCAATCTCAAGCAGGATCTTTCTCCACTCAAAATACATAGATTCTTCAGAGATCATAGCCTATGGTGACCAAAGATCAGCCAAAAGGCCAACCTTAGCAGCACAAGTGCAAAAGGACATTGTTGTTACTATGGGACAATAGAAGGTTAGTATGACTGATTTTAATATTTTGGATCAGTTGAAGAAAACTCATGCTAGCATGTCAATGTGGGATTCACTAGCTCTGACTAGGCAAAAGGATTTGTTACATGATGCTTTGTCTAACCTTTCCTTGATTGCCCAACCATCTAATCAGCAAGCTTCAAAGGTTGTTCTTACCAATAAGCCTCAATAGAAGAGTGAACAATAGTCTCAGCAATCCAAGGTAAACAAACCACCTCCCTTTTATGTCACTCTAATCATTGGCCAACACCTAGTGAATAACTGCATGATAGATTCAGGTGCAAGTAGCTCAGTCATGCCCAAGCAGTTGGTTGACCAATTAGGACTAACAAATGAGCCATTGAAAAAGGGTGTAGTGCAGTTAGATGGGACTACTATAAATATTGTAAGAGTCATTAAAAAATTGAGTTTAACACTCCATGCTTGCTCCAATTTTTCTATTCTGCAAGATGTTTATGTGATAGACTTGCCACCCTACTTTTCAATTCGCTTATCAAGAGACTTTACAGCCAAATTAGGGGGTTATTTGTCATCTGACTGGTCACATGTGTTTTTTAGAACTAGGTACAAAACTAAAGTTACTATTAAATCAGAAGCTTTAGCTAATGATTACATAGAACCCTATGTCCCTAGTGCTGTCAATGCCAATTTGACCGTTCATGAGCAAGATGACCAACCCATTCCGTGTGATCTAAACAACCCTATTAATGACATTCCTGACATTATTCTAGATGAATGGACAGCCGAGAATCTTGAGGAAGATCCTTTTAAAAATATGGATGAGGTACACCTTGGAGTCTATATGTTTCATGAACAAGGTTCTGTTGTCCTAAATTTGATGAAGGATGCTAGACAACAAGATAATCAACATCAAAATGAGCTTTGGAAGCTTTATTTTGATGGGTCAAGAAGTAAGAATGGCGCTGGTGGTGGTTGCATGTTTATTTCCCCTATTGATGATAAGTATTATGCAACTTTTAGGTTTTCTTTTAGCCACACCAGTAATATAGTTGAGTATGAGGCCTTAATGCATGGTCTACAATGGGCAAAGAAGAGAGGAGTCAACTGTTTGCAGGTTTATGGTGATAGTGAACTGGTTGTCAACCAAGTAAGAGGTCTCCATACCACTAAGAATGATCTTTTAAAATCTTATAAACATAGGGTATGGGATCTTATTGAAGATTTCTAAGCTTTCAATCTGCTATCTATTCCTAGAGATCTTAATAAGCATGCTGATAGACTTGCTGCAATAGGGCCACAGTATGATATTCCAAGTGATATCAGCAATATTAATGAACATCAATATGTAAAAGTGATTGTTAGGTCTTCCATTCCTAACAATGCTGATCATTGGCAAGTTTTTGATAGTGATAAGTAGATTATTAACTTTTTGAGGGAAGAAGCAGAGTTTTCAAATACCAACCAAGAGAAGCTTAAGCAATAGTATGATGATCAGGTCATACAGCTGAAAACAAACAAGCTACCTAAGGGTTTGGTCACATTGGAGTCAATTTTCAATGAGGATGATCAAGTGAGAAAAGAAAAATCCAGCTTATAGATCAAGGAGGAACATTATAAAAATGTTGAGATTTTCAAGGATAAGTTGTTAAAGCTTGGCAAGGTGCGTACTTTAGAGGAAAGGCATGCATTTGTTTTACTATGCCAAGAGTTTAGAGATATATTTGCTTGGCAATATTTTGATTTTAAAGGATTTGACCCTAGTATTTCCCAACATACCATAGAGCTTGAGCCAAATGCTAAACCTGTGAGGCAAAAATAGAGGCCTCTTAATCCAAAGCTTGAGCCCCTTATGGTCAACGAACTTAATAAAATCATTGAGAGTAGCATCATTTTTCCTATTAAACACACCTCTTGGGTGTCAAACCTTGTCCCAGTTAGGAAAAAGAATGGTGAAATCAGACTTTGTGTTGATTTTTGAGATCTCAATAGAGATTCATTGAAGGATAAATATCCACTGCCCTCTACGGAGCAGATTCTACAAGTTGTTGCAATGCTGATAGATTCTCCTTGCTATATGATTTTTCAGGTTATAACCAAGTTTTAGTGAAGGAGGAAGATCAATTTAAAACAACATTTACAACTAAATGGGGCACTATGGCCTATAAAAAGATGCCATTTGGTTTGTTAAATGTTGGTGCCACTTTTTAGCATGCTATGGATATGGCATTTCATGGTTTGATGTATAAATTTGTACTTGTTTATTTGGATGATATCATTGTTTATTCCAGAAATTCAATTGAACACCTAGCTCACCTAAAGAAATTTTTTGAGAGGTGTAGAGAGTATGGTATATCTCTTAACCCAAAGAAATGTGTGTTATCTGTTCATGAGGGTAAGCTCGTATGCTATGTGATGTCAAAATAGAGTATTACTATTGATCTAAAGAGGGTAAGTGCTATTCTTTCCTTACCTCTACTAGCACACAAGAAGGGCTTGCAAAGCTTCTTGGGTAGGATTAATTTTGTTGGGAGGTTTATTCTAGATATTGCAGAATTGTTAAAACCTCTAACTTCTATGTTGAAAAAGGATAATCCTTTCAACTAGTCTAAGGATGGGAGGAGGACTTTTGAGCTTATAATAGAGGCACTTGCAGCTGCAACTACTTTGCTAAACCTAGATTTCTCAAGAGACTTAATTTTGTATGCTTATGGCAGTATTCACAGCATCTCAACTATGTTGGTTCAAGAAAATGAGCATGGTTTGGAGCAACCTTTGGCCTTTTTTAGTCAAGGCCTTAAGGATTACGAGGAGAAGTATTCTTTTGTTGAAAAACATGTTCTTGTTGTTGTTAGGAGTTTGAAAAAGTTTAAATATATGTTGTCTAACAGTAGGATTAAGTTGATGGTTGCTCACCCCTCAGTTAAAGAGTTTTTGCTTAGCAAAGACTTAAATGATAAGAGGATTGATTGGGTGACTAAGGTGATGGAATTTGATGTTGATATTAAGGTCACCAAACTAGTTAGAGGTAAGGGACTATGTGAGCACCTTTCTGATCACACAAACAATAGTAAAGAGGATGATGAGAAGGTTGTTTTGGCCTTGCAAGACGAAGAACAACTAGCTGTTCTTGTTCCTCCTACTAGCTGGGTACAAGAAATGACACATTTCTTGCTGACTAGTGAGTGTCCTCATGGATTGAGTAAGTCAAGAAGAAGGTATTATAGACTTCACTCCATTCCCTATGTACTCTTGAATTGTTTTCTATTTAGAAAGGATTTTCATGGTGTGTTATTGAGGTGCATTAATGTTGATCAGGTTGATAAGGTATTGCATGAGTTTCATGAAGGATCAATAGGGGGACACTTTTCAACAAGAGCTACAGCTCTAAAAGTTATGAAAAGAGGCTATTATTGGCCTAATTTATTCAAATATGCACACTCTTGGATTAGAAAGTGTAAATAATGTGCCATGTTTGTAGGAAAAGAGAGGTTGGCAGTGCTATCATTGCAACCTATTCAGGTAGAACAACCCGTTATGAAGTTGGGTTTTGATTTCATTGGAGTAATAAATCAAATTTCAAGTGCTGGCCATAAGTGGGTGCTCACAACCACTAATTATTTTACTAAGTGGACTGAGGCTGTAGCACTGAAGGAAGAAAACGTGATAGTTGTTTTGAACTTTTATGATGAGTTGATAACTAGATTTGGTGTGCCTGAATCTATAGTTTCAAATAATTCTCTTGCTTTTGTAGGGAGCCGAATACCTGATTGGGCAGTAAAGAATGGTATTTATCTCAACAACTCATCTAACTATTACCCTTAGGGCAATGGACAAGCTGAGTCAACAAATAAGAATCTGCTTAGAGTCATCAAAAGGAGCATGGAAGGAAATTAGTGAGCTTGGCATACCAAGCTTAAATCAACCTTATGGTCTAATAGAATCACACCAAAGAGGTCCATTGGAATGTATCGATACATGCTTGTGTATGGGAAAGAGGCAAGGTTGCCTATTTCATTTGAATTTCCAGCCCTCGATCTATCAAACCAGCTAGATATGATTGAAGAAGAGCCTATGTCAGCAAGATTGGCTCAACTGATTGAGCTAGAGAAAGTTAGAAATAAGGCAATGAGGAAAATTGAGCATAATCAAGCTCAAATGAAAAGATCTTTTGATAAGAGGGATTATCCTAGAGTGTTTAAGGAAGGTGACATTGTCCTAAAATGGGATGAATTCAAGAGCAGGCCAGGAAAGCATACAAAGTTTGATGCTTTTTGGAGTGGGCCTTATATGATTTCTGAGTGCAAGCAACACAATGCCTTCCAGTTGTCTAAGTTGGATGGTGAAGCTAAACCAATCCCAGTCAATGGGATTCACCTCAAGCATTTCTTTTGAGGTATACCTAAAATTTATACATATTTCAGTTTTCCTAGTGGTAATAAGTGCTTTGCACATTAGGTCAGCTTGTAGTTTTGTTTTCCCTAAGTTCCTAGTGCATAGTTTAGGAGGAGTAATGAGAGTCATACTATTGCAATCCATCAAAGCTATAAAAGATAGGTGTCCATCATATGAAACAAGAAATATGTTTATCCCCTCTCACACACAAAAGGAATCTCCCTTATATAGCTACAATAAATTGTTGCAGTATTTTAGAAGTGTTTTGTTGTTTTGTCATGTCCTAATCTGTCAATACACATGCCTAATTACTGACAGTAGGGTGTTAGTCTCACTACCATAAACCACACACCTATACTCCATAGATTAGGATAGGTTTTTTAGAGAAAAGAGAATTTTTGTAGTCATGTGTGATGTGTTGTTTCAGTTTTCTATCAGTCTCAGTGACTTTGTGCCCAATGGAATGCATAAGGCAGCTGGTCAAAATGTTTAGTAGGCAAACATACGGCAGATGTCACCAAAAATGTTACCTATTTTCGCTACATGCTCAATATGCCTCAGAAGGAGAAACAAGTGCCAAGTATGAAAAGAATACATGTTTTTTGTCTAACTTGTTTTCTTCATGTGCAGATATAGGAAAGGTAAAATATAGCATGTGGGTTAAAATGTGGCTCCCACAAGGGTTGAGCCTAGCATGCTAAGGGAGATGAATGTTACAAAGATAGATATATCACATAAATGTTCACGATCCATTGCAAAATTCATTTTTGAATTTGGAGAAGCTTAGAAACCTTCAAGTAAAAGAAAACTGCAGGGGTCGCATGACAGAGGAAAGGCCCAAGAAGGACCATTTATCCCACATTGGCCACATGGAGGAAATTTACCACATTTATATGCAAGGCCACATATATCCTTAGTGTCAAAGCTTATAGGCTTTTGACAAGGAGCAGCTCAATGTTGGTGGCCCCCCACATGTGCAGACATCTCAAAAGCGATCAAATTTTCTAGTGAAAGGGAAAATTAATAGGTGAGCAGGTTGCAAAGGATATGATGGCCATCAGTATACCATTATGCGAAAGTGCTTGATTGTTAATCACTGCAACTTAGCGACTAGTGAGGTGGCATCTAGGTGGAAGTTGAAATGGCACCCAGGTTGATCATGTAGCAAAACAGAGGCATGCCATGTGGTGACACCATGGCATAAGAGAGAACTACTTAGAGAGACTAAAGACCGAGTAGATTCAGGAAGATCAACAACGATCGCAGAGATCCAATAGTTGTCTGTATGTTGCAATGAAAAGATGCACACCGGGTTATCGCTGTGACTTGGTGACTGATGACATGATAGAACAAAGATTATAAGACCAAGGATAGGTGGCAGACAAGTGGCAGTCCAGTGGCTGGTGACATGGCATGGATGGATGACATTGAGAAAACCTTGGCCAGGATGAGTCCCGAAAAGGTTTAATCAAAGGCTCAGTTTCATTGACATTACAATATCGATGAAACTGTAGGTTTGATAAAACTGGTCAGTGGCTCACCAAAGGAATACTTTGGCTGAAGGAATGATATCTGATAGAGCAGAGCACGTGGCGGCCCGATAGATAGGTGGTTCCCAGGTGGATCTCATGAGCCAATCAGAGGGTGACACACATTGACACGTGGCACAAGAGAGAAGATCAGTCGGGGTTAAAGGTCGAGCAAGTTGATGAAAGATCAATGGTGATGCAAGATATCTGACGATAGTCACTATACCACTATAAGAAGAACCTCACCAGTTATCTCCATGACTTGGCAAAAAAACACGTGCCAAAAAGGAAAAGTTAAAGCTCGAGCAGATCACTAAGATCAACAAATACCAATGTGATAGGTGGCAGGTGAGGTGGTGCCAAGGTGGACTCTGAGCGTATCACTAGGTGACACATGGTGACACACCTCGTGACAGGTGACATGTCTTCAAGGTGAATGTCGAACAAACCTTGGCTACGATAGATCTCTAAATGGTTTCACCGAATGCATCGATTTCATCAAAATAATAGGTATCGATGGAACTGCAGTTTTGATGAGACATAAAAATTGTTCGCCGAGGGAGGTAGTCTGGCCAAAAGACTAATGCCAAACAAACCAAAGTAAAACGGTGGGCCCGATGGTGCTGAGACGGTGGATGAGGCCACGCCTGGGTGGATCAGGTGGCAAACCAAAGATTGACATGTGGCACGGATGAAGAACCAAGGAAGACCAAATAAAGAGTAAAGATTGAACAAATTGATTACATCTAATGGTGATCGCAAAGATCCAATGGTGGTCGCTATACCAGTATAAGAAGAAGCTTGCTAGTTATCGATGCCACTTGGCGACAAGGTGGGTCTAGGCCAGATGGCGGTCCAGATGGCAGAGAAAGTGGACCCTTAAGAAAATCAGAGACCGACACATGGCAAAAGTCTACAGATGAGCGGATGTTTATATTTTTAAGTCAACTTTGAACTTGAACTCTAAACCGGTTGAAATTGGTTCAATGCTTCAAAATGGTTCAATGGTTGAAAGTTCATTACCATCGCTTGTTCCCGTGAGGCCAAGAAGATAAAAGCAAAACAACAAAAGGTAAAAAGCAAATAGGTTCCTGAAGATCTAGTGGTGGTCGCTATACCGCATGATGAACATGCGCGGTGTTTATTTGCTGCGACTGGGGCCGGCTAAGGAAGCACTCAGTTGGGAAGCACATCATCGACCATCAGAATAAGTGTTTCAGTGCTATTCTGATGACCCGATGGAGAAAACCATTGAGGGAGTGCATAGTTTGAAAAATATCATCGGTCATCGGAGTAAGTATTTCAATACTACTATGATGACTCGATAGGAAAGCTTGATGTTCTAGAATGCACCATCGGCTATCTGTACAACATGTTGAGAAACTACGCCTGATAACCCAATAAGAAGGTCTGCTAGTTGTAAAGTCTCTATAGACAAATGACTCAAAAGTGAGCCAAGTTCAGTAGCGTCCAGGTGGAATCAACAATGAAGAAAGGAGAAGTCATCAAGTAGTAAGCTGTAGTTTTGAAAGAGTTTCTCTCTTAGTTAAGCCCCCTGATTTTCAGGAAAAGCTTAGAATTGATGACAACTGATCCATCTTGGAGCCAAAAATTAAAATTTGGAATTTTTTGCAAGCTTTCGTATAAGTGATTATTTTTTTTTACTTTTTTTGAAAGAAAAAAGAGGTTCTAGAGTTGGGGAGTTCGGGAGTTTTTAGATTGTGTAGCAGAAGATACTCAGGCTCCTGTAACTCATTTTTTTTTTAGGAGTTTTTCCAGATTTGTAATGCAGAAAGTTCCTTGTTTTCAATAAAGAAGCTGAGTTCCTCCTTAAATTATTTGGTCTAAGTGTTATAATTGTAAGCATTTTGATTAAAATTATGTAATTCTTTTGTAGAATCCTTCATTTTATCTTAGTTTCTTCAAATGCTTAGGGCTGAGGTACATGTTATAGTGCAAGTCTCTGATTGTGTATGTGATTCTATTGCATCAAAAATGTGAGAACATTATTATTCTCCTTTTTGTGAAAATCAGTAAGCTAGCCTTTCAAGAGAATTGTTTATGCAAACATGTATGTTTGAGTTGTGAGTTTAAGTAGTTTCATTAGTTGATTATCTTGTGGATTTGTAAGCAGTTTGTAGGTCTTTTATCATTGGTGGATCACCTAGCAGTAATTAATTTTCATTTTTATGCATAGCCTTCTTCCCTTTTCTCAGAAATTAATTTAAGTTCTTTAGGTGATCAAATAGGAAGCCGACCTATAATCTGAAGGTCTTCTCTCATAATAGGATACCCACAGTCTGAGAGTAGTCCAATGTGTCACTGGATTGCAGGAATTTCAAGCTTGCATTGGGTGCAAATCCACGTGACATTAGTACCTTTTTCAAATCCTTGCTTCAACAAATACCTATCAAGACTTGCATACCAAGCTCTAGGAGCTTGATTCAATCCATATAGTGCCTTTTTCAATTTGCAGACCATATTCAGAGTGTCTAATAGCTTGAATACTTCTATTTGTTCTATATACACTTATTCTTTCAATTCTTCATTTAGGAATGTATACTTCATATCCATCTGATAAACCTTGAAGTCCTTGTGTGCCACAAAAGCCAAAAACATTCTAATAACTTTAATTCTTTCCATAAATGCATAAGTTTCCTCAAAATCTACTCCTTCTACCTATGAGTAGCCTTTGCATACAAGTCTTACCTTATTCCCTACTATGTGTCCATCTCCATTGAGTTTGTTCTGAAATACCCATTTAGTTACTAGTATCAAATTCTTGTCAACTACTCTTGGTATAAGTTCCCAAGTCTAATTCTGCTTGATTTATTCCAATTCTTCTTTCATAGCTTTCATCTAATGCTGATCACTGCAAGCATCTTTTTCTATCTTTGACTCTGTCTCTAAAATTAAGCATAAGTTCACCTGTTTTTCAGTAGCTTTGCTTCTTGTGATAACCTCTATTTTTGTCTCCAATAATTTTATTTTTTTAATTGTTCTTCTGCACATACCTCAAAGTCTTAGGAGCAATTTCCAAAGCATCTTTCTTACCATTCTGCACTTCTAAACTTCTTTAGCCTTTTCTTCTTTTGGTTTATTAGTGGATCCATCTGATTTATATCCCATCTCTACAACTGTATTCTTCAAAGTGTCTTCATCAACTTTCACATTTTTTCTTTCAAAATTTTTTCTTAATCTTTTGTTATAACATTTGTAAGCTTTGTTTTTAGTAGAATAGCCAAGGAATATACCTTTATCAACTCTTGTGTCAAGCTTTCCCAAATTCTCTTCATCTCTTCTAATATAACATTTACTTGCAAATACTTTGAAATATTCAATAGAAGGAGTCCTTCAATAACATAGTTCATCATATTGATTTCCATAATTTCTTCTAGTCTATACTCTATTAAGTGTGCATACCACAACATGTATTGCTTCTTTCCAGGAGATTTTTGGTAGACACCTCACTACTAGTTATTCTTGCAACCTCTTGAATTGTTCTATTCATCATTTTAACCACACCATTCTATTGTAGCGTGTTAGGGGAAGACAATGTCTTCTTATCGAATGATTCTCATAAAAAGTATCGAACTCATCAAAAGTAAACTCTCCACCTTTGATTCTTCTATCTATCCCATTCTCAACCATAGCCTTGAATTTCTTGAACTTTTCTAGAGCTTCATATTTTTGCAAATAGCATTAGCATGCTTTGTAATCTTCAATAAATCACATATCTTGAATTGAACTAATCCTTGCCAAATTATCAAAATTAATGTGACACATCCTCTAGTGCCATAACCAACTCTCATTGATTTGCACCATCAAGAAATATCTGCTAGCTATCCTCAACTAATAAACTTTTCCATCTATCCTCTTTCTTGTTGCAATCACGATTCTGGACCTTTTTATGATCTCACACTCATCATCCTAAAAAACAAGATTAAATCCATTTCTACACATTTGAACCAACACTCAAAATATTATGATTTGAGCCTTTAACATAGAAAACATTATCAGTATTTTGTTTGTCATCAAAACTGATAGAACCAATTCCAACTATCCTAGCCATCTGATCATCTCCAAATATAACTACACCTCCATCATATTTTTCAAGTTTTACTAACTTAATCTTGTCACCATTCATATGATTTGAACATCCACTATCAATAATCCATTTATATTTGTTTCTTCTACCATGAAAAGTAGATACAACAATACCTTCTATATTACTAACATCTTTTGGAGTTTTTTCCTTCACAATTTTTCCAGGGTTAGCAGAACAAGATTCTTACTTTACCGCTAAGAACAAATATTCAATCTCTTCTTCACAATAAAATTAATCATAAAAAATATTTGCATCTTCTCTAACATAATAAGCCTTCCTATCGAACTTTCCTTTGATTTCCTTATTCTTTTAATTTGTAATTCTGTCAAGACATCTAGAAGCATAATGACCTATATTTCCATAACTGAAACATTTAAAGGTCAAATGACCTTATTACTTCCTAGTTCATTTATTCATTCTTATCACAAAAATTTTCCTCAATCCCATCAAATTTCTCTTCATTAGATTCCTCATCTTTTGCTAATTTAGTATCCTTAAATGCAGTTTTTGTTCTTGCACTAATAGTACCAAATTTTCTCATCTCAAAAGGAACTAATGAGACATACAAGTATTCTCTAGTATACTTATTCTTATTCTATGATTCTTCTATTACTAAAAGCTTAGAGCTATAGGGTTTAGTAAAAAAATTTAGTACCTTTTTTACAACTTCATCTTCTAGCAAGTTACCACCAAGAAGTCTGATCTCATTTATAACATCATCTATCTTCTGCAGGTAGCTAGTCTTATTGTCTTTTTCATCCATCTACAAGCATTCATATTTAATTTTAGTATTCTACACCTTATCTTGTTTGACTATATCATCTCTTTCATAAGTATTTTATAATTTATTCCAAACCTCATGAGCAAATTCTGTGATACAAGTTTTGTTAATTTAGTTCTAGAAAGAGCACTAAAGAAAGAAAACCTTATCTTTTTCTTCTCTTCAAATTCCTTGATCTCATATGGGGTGTTCACCCTAGTCAACAGTTTGATGCAATTTTGTTTAATAGAATTCCAGACTTCATAGCCAAGAGAACTCAAGTAACCTTACATATACATTTTCTAAAATGCATAGTTGGATCCATTAAACATAAGGATTGTCAGTTTGTGCACCATCACTATCTCCTCAAGAAATCAATCTCTTCTCCAAGGAATCAAAGCTCTGATACCAATTGTTGAATGTTCTTAGATACAAGAAAACTAAGAGTGTGTGGGGGGGGGGGGGGGGGGGGGGGGGTGAATCAATTATACATACAACTCTAAAATATTTTCTTTAAATTAGATCCACAGTAACTTAACTTTATCACTTAATCCATAGAAAGATATGAGCATGAAAGAACATGAAAAGAAGAACAAAATGAAAAACAAGATTTGACATGGAAAACCCTATTAAGGGAAAACAATGGAGAATACTATTCTCAATATGTGAATACCAATTAGTGTGACACTGGTGAAGGTGATTTTTACAAAGAAAAGGCTCGCTACCAAAAATCTCACTACTCAAAAGAAATAAATAAATAAATAAAGGATCACTATCAGAGGGCTCACCACCTAAATGAAGAAGAAAAAAAGAGAAAGAATCCATCACTGATACACCTCTGCAATAGTAATATCTATAGATAACTTCAGCTCACTTCTTCAAATAGCTAAAACATGAATATACATGTTGCTCAACACTTTTCACCAACTCAAAAAATTCTTATCACCAACTCAAACAATTAGCTTGAGATAGACCCTCTTTCACACACCTTCATCGCATACACATATGCCAAAATTCTCTTCCTTTCCAGTTCACACTTCACACATATCACATATCACCCATTCTCTCATATCATCCACAATAAATCATTCTTTATTTATATCATCCTCACACATGCAAATTCTCTGAAAAGCGGCTAAGCATCTTAACCAAACACAACTCAAATTAGGTCAACTCTAAACATTCCTATGGTGGAAAAGAATGTAAAGGGGACCACAACACATCTTAACTGAGACCAGCATAAACACCATACATGTTATAGAATGATTCATAATCGTTAGAGCATTAATGTGAAGTGTAAATACCTAAGGTCGACCAACCCTAGAGTAAACATTGTCAAACTCTGAAATTATGCTTTTGACACCAAAGAAATCATCCCAACTAAATAGAATGAAGCTATGGACATTACCAGCTTATCTCCAAAACATAACACCAAAAACCATAACTCAGAGAAATGTCGAGCATGCATTTCACATGAAAACACTGTCAAACACTATCACACACTGGTGAATGCAACTTCCTTAGCACTGTAATCTAGAGCACAAAATCTTGAATCTAGTATCTTGAAACACTTCTTAACAACATATCCAAACTGCATAAATAGATATACAATATAGAAGAAATGTGGAGCGAATCTCTCAGCACAACTACATAGAAAACTCAATCAACAACTATACCAGCCAGTCACTAATGAAAACCAAAGCATGTTGACATCAATGACAACACAACAGCAACTCATTCTTCCCAAACTTGCAACATGTAGTTTGGTGCAACTTGTATGAGATGCGTTTTTATGATTTCATTTTCTAACCCACTTATGTGCCATTATTGTTCCAAATTAGATCTTAAAATTACATTAAGAATCCTTCAAAAAGAGATAAAATTTGAAGTAGTTTCTAATGTATTCTCCAAGAAGAGGCTCCACAACTTGAAGGTAAAAGAGGTGATTGTTTTCAAGATTGGAATTTGCAATTATGAAGGATGCATTTTCTATTGTAGCCATCCTATGTTCTTTTTAAGTTAGATTTATATTCTTAGAAAAAGGTTTGAAAATCTCTGGAAGTAATTTTCTTGGTGGTTGTACATGTATACAACTCTCGAAAGAAATAAAAAAGAGTAGTACATTGATTGAAAAATTCGCAAGATATGTTATTCAACCTCAAAATAAATGGAATAAATGGTTACATATTGAATATCACCTTCACATAATTATGACTAGATATTTTGTGAATTAAAAAATTGGAGAATATTTTGTTTCGAATTGCTTGAGGACAAACTAATGGAAAACGAGTGTAGAATGAGAGTTTGAAAGTTTCCAAATGATTTAAGGATGGGTGTCAAAGAGTTACGAGGTGGTCCAAGGCTTTCCTTTCTTCTAGAAAGGTCTGGTTGCAGCATATCTTATACGAAGCCCGCCATAAGTTGGACTACTCGCCTCTTTTACGTCAATTTCACGAGCAGTGTCAATGAAAGGATGGAGCACATGTTTGGACTTTACACACATTTTTTCATTCCTAAATTTTCGTCTTCCACCGCATGGCAGTTTAATGTGTACTGCTTCACTCATTTCTTTACCATTCCTGTCAATTTCACCATAAATATGTTCGGACTTTACCCACATATTTTCATTCCAAAGTATGACGTGTATTGTTTCACTCATTTCTTTACCATTCAAGTAGGAACGGCTTACATCATACATATCAACGCGCTGGTTTCTCTCACACGCCAACCATTATTGAATCTATCAAGATTTAGATGCGCCCCGAGCTTCAACCGACTTCTTGATTGTTTACTTGCCTCTTGGAAACATTAGAATTAGATTCACTCAAGTCTCTTGGAGTCAATTTGACAATCACTTCACTATAGGTGGCTTCCACAACTCTTTTATGATAAGAAGAAAATAACATTTTTTTGCTTTTGAAGAATCTTTTCTTTGCTTATGCATTCAACTTGGGGGTGCAAACATCACATTTTGCACATCACATTTTGCTAAGGTGGTGACTATTTCAAGAGTTATTCCAATAGTTCAAAATAAAGGAATGTACAACATATTGTAGAAGGTAACTCATAAACATTGTCAATCTATTAAACAATAAAGTTGAATCTAATTGAAAAGTGAATGATTTGATTGACGATGCATGATTGAATATCTTGGCTTTCCATAATCACAAGATTCTTCATATTTTCAGAGAAGGCAATAAGTTCATGGACTTGGTTGCTAACCTAGCAATGCAAATTAATGATTTTGCAATCTTGGAGGACATCTCATCACTATGTACTAATGTCATCTAAAGGTTACACATGGATAGAAGTGTCTTTTCAATTTAAGTTTCAGTATCATTGGTGCATAACACACATTTTAGATCAATGATGAATCATGGATTAATTTATTTCACTCACCGTGTTTCCAAAACCTACCTCTATCTCTATCCTTTGTCTCTAGTGTTAGGTATTTTTCTCTATATTTGCAACCAAGCTAGCAAGGGTGGTAACTTGTTCCAAAATTAACCAAATGACCATGAGAATGTGAAATAAGATCAAGAAGTTTGGGACATTTTGGAGGTAGGGAATTTTTCTCCTTATACCATGTCTATGTAAGGTTTTGACCTTGCTTTGTCTATGGAGTTTGATGGCTCATGGAAGAAAGATATGATCATAGTGCATGAAAATTCATTCTAGGTCTCGAACAAGATTATAAAACTCATGGTAGATATCCAAAATGATGGAGTGTGCTTTCCCAAGAAAATGAAAGGTGATTACAAGGAGGCTATGCAAACAATTCCTAAAATGGTCATAAAGTGAACAGACTATACAATAAAAAAGGTTTCATGAATTTCTATTTTCAATGCTTAATCACTTTTGGCATCAAATGAAATACAAAATTTATTTCTAGTTCTATACTTCCTTAGAAGAGTCTGTGTTCAAAAGTATTGGATCTAGAAGATCCCTTCTTCATTAGAGTTTAATAATGTGTCTATTTTTGTGTATCTTTCCCTAACCTCGACCATTAACCCTAAACATAGAATTGTAAACCCATCCATTCTTATGCAGCATACAAGCCCCAAACTCTCCACCCAGGCACCACTTCATCTTCTACTAATTTGGCCCCTGCACTAAATTTGAATCACTCCCATTAGGCCTCCACATCTGTCCCAACCATTATGGTTGACCTCCATCAAGGCTACCAAATAAAAAAAGAAAGAAAAAAAGGTGAGTTTTTCTAAACCACTCGGTTGTAATGCTAATCCCTTAGATGATTTCTATGTGTTAGATAGTGAGTATTGTGAGGAGTCTTCTAGTTGTGATTCTAATTCCTTGATCATTATAATTCTCTTTACCAAAATGTCCCTTAACAACCATCTCCTCTTTCCCCCAATAGATAGGACTCCACTAAGCAAGACAAGGTGACAATTTTTAAACCAACTCCAATATTAGGTATTCTCTACATTAAATTGCAAGAAGAAATTGAAGAGGTATAAAGGGATTTCAACACTCATATGGAGCTATCTAAGTGTAAAATGACATAAACCCACTAGGCCAAACACAAAATCTAGGTGTTGGAGAAGTTGACTTTTGAGAAAGACAAAGAATGGAAAAATAAAGAAATTCATAAGAGGACATGGGAACACACTATAGAAATGTTTGAAACCTTTGAGAGATGGAGGGCAGTAGAAAAAAAAACTAAAAACATAAAAAATGGACCAAGAAACCCCAACTAGAAGTAG
Organism: Cryptomeria japonica; assembly: GCF_030272615.1. Taxonomy (NCBI): domain Eukaryota; kingdom Viridiplantae; phylum Streptophyta; class Pinopsida; order Cupressales; family Cupressaceae; genus Cryptomeria; species Cryptomeria japonica. The sequence goes on along the minus strand of NC_081411.1, from coordinate 708,964,280 downwards.
AACTGGTTCAACTAAAACAAAACTAGGAGGTCCTAATGAACAACATAAGAGAGATGATTAATTACTACATGAGATCTGTCAAGAACATGACCCTCACCATTCAAGTTTTGCAATAGGAGTTGGAGTACCAAAAGGAGAAGAAGAAGAGGAGAAATGATGTGTTGTTTATGGCTTTGACTAGGCTCCTACATCAAGGTCACAAAAATAGAAATGTTGGATTGAATTCCCTAATTTTCCCACCTAGGTCAATGTAGCTATTGAGGATTCGGGTTCAAAGGGTGTTTGTTTCGAAGAGTTACTAGATATGGTGTAAAAGGAATGACAAGTAGAAAAGAGATTGAAATTCCTTAGTAATAATAAATTTTTTGGTTGGTCCCTCAATGGCTCTCCCTATATTTTTTTGTTTGTTTGTTCTTTCATGAAGACTCTTAACTCTTTGTATTTTGATTAATATCACTCCTAGTGAGATTAGTCTTGTTTGCCTTTATGAAAGTTGTGCAATGGGTTTGGGCTCTTTCCTATGCTAATCGAATAAAAACTTAGCATTCTAAAATAAAGAGGCACAATAAAATATTAAAAGAGATCATCCCAAAGAAAAATAATTAAAATCATTAACAAAGTGGCATTTTTATGCAAATAGAAGGAGAAACAATTGGAATGCACCACTTACAAATATTGGGGTCATTGTAGGGAATGTTTTATATACAGAGGTAATCATTCTGCAAGGGATTGACATAAAAGATGTGGTACATGTAAAGAACAATAACATCATAAGTGTTAGTTTTGTGTCATAGTAAGGAATTAACAAACCCAACATCAAAATGTGCTAATTAAAGTTTATGATATGCTTCTTGGTAGCACAATATCTATTCTCATAAATACTAAATTTTGAAACAAATTATTCAACCAAAATTATTAAGCAGATTGTTTGTGCAAGCAAGGAATATAAAATCATCATGCATAATTTAATAGAATTTTGGAGTTTGAAAATAAAATAAATTTATATGGTGCACCCTTGGAAGATTATGATGTAATGATTGAAATGAATTGGTTAACCAAATAAGAGATTAGTGTAGATTTATTTAACAATGTGATGGAATGCATAGATGATAGAAGATATAGAGTCAAAATTTGTGGCAATTCTAAACATATAACTATTGGAATAATATCTACATTATGCTTGTTGGAAGAACTTTGAACTTGGAAGATCTAGATAGAAAATGTATCATTGGTTGACTTTATGGTAAGCTATTCTTGACATAATTTTCATACCTATAAACTTTATATGCTACTAACCCATCAACACCTACAAAGTGAGGTGAAATAATTTTTCTTGCCATTTTGTACATAGTAGGAAGGTGAATGTACAAACTGTTTTTACTGAGGGATCAAAATTTGATAGACTTCTCAGTGGTTTATTTTTATTTTATAATATATAATTAGATTCTTGGAAATTAATCTATAGAAGAATAGAAATTATGATATAAAATATAGTCAAGAAATATTATTTTTTTAAATCAAGACAACTGAGCAATAAGTTATGAATAAGTGATCTAATGTCATATTCCTATCATGTAATTTTAATGGTTGAAGTTGAAAAGGTCTCTTTGTTTGTTAATAATTTTATTAAATAATGTAAAATGATGTGAGATGTGAAGTCTTTTAAATACCTCAAGCTTTGCTATTTCTATGAGAAATCAAAGTCATTGTGAATGTAAATTATAATTATATACTTAAATTATCTAAAATATAAATAAAATTAATATATAACTATTTGACCATCATTTAATTAGCTTGAGTTACATGTCACGAAATAAGTAACCATTTTGTAAGCTTGCTTTTTGGTTATAGTTGAGTTTTAAAGTCATCTTCAATTTTAACTTTGGAGTCAAATTGTTTGGGATACCCTTAGTATGGATATGCAATTGTTCATTTAAGCTTCAAAGGAAATAACTAGGAAGAACTGTTATGTTAACTTACTTATGCAAATCTCCCCATTTTTTATTGAAATTAGTTTTAATTAAATGTCCATTTTTATTTTTTATTCAATTAAATAATACGTGAACTTTTATTTATATTGCATCATAGTTTTGTGTTTAATTCTCTTTGGTTCTTTAGGGACACTAAATTAATTATTATTTCAATGAGATCTAATAATGGATACCATATGGGATGTTGTTCTTGTCTTTGTGCCTAAAGCTCAGGGTACATCCAACTATCCTGAAATAGGCAATAATTCCCATTTAGGAAAAACCTTAAGTGGCTAATGGGAACCCAAAGTACTAAACTATGTAAATTGAGTAACCAAGGAATAATTAAATTCCTTCAAAATATATTCAATAGCGAGCCCTCCAAAAAAATTGTATTCTAACCATGATGGACACATAATAAATTGAGTGCAAAAAGAAAAAAATGATCATTGTCTAGAGAGAGATGGAAATGAAAGGCACTAAAATGTGAGTAGAATTCCTATAGACATAGATTAATAATTTTTATAGATAAAAAATATAACTTGTTTGTGTCCTTCTAATAACTCTATTATTAGGTGTGTTTGGTGGGTAAATATATACCCATAATATGCTTACCTAGCTACATTCAACAAGATGGTGAACAAAATGGGGACCAAAAGTGGCTATTGTTTTTTTTTAAATCATCTAAACCTAAACTTAAAGGAGCAATTTGAGACTTGTGAACTTAAAAATTGAAGATACCAAAAGAACAAGAATTGTAGTTTTCTTGATCTAATTTCTAAACTACTAAAGTTTTTCAAAAATTGATAGGATTAAGAGGGTCAAATCCTTTCCACATACAGAAGTGTTCCTATTTTATTAGCAAAACGTAACATAATGTCTGGTGTTTGGGTCAAAAAATGTATTGTTATATTGATTTTTTTTAAAAACCTTTTGGTAGAAAGATAGTTAAGAGTGAGTACCATATGTTTTTTTTTGTAACCTTTTGTTCAAGTTTATTTTTTAATGATTTTTTTTGAAGTACATGAATCCTAAAAATTAGATACCTATTCATGTGAGTCATATAGCTTGCACTAAAATAATCAAAAATATAATTTATCTTTCAAAACTATAAAGAATGAAGTGTAGAACAATAATATATAATTTATTTATAATTTGGATAAGTAGGTCAAAAGTTATTAAAAAATAGTATGCATTTCTCTCATAAGTATAAAAACATAGGTAAAAGAAATTAGAAACTAATATTTTAATGTTCAAATTTTAAAAAAAAATCATATGGTTAGAAATCTTAGAAGATGTGTGAGGTTATGTTGGCAATTGTAGATTTTATGACTATAGTTAAATTGGGCTAGGCTTTCAATTAAGTAATGGCCCCTCAGCCTCTTTATTTGTTCCACCTCGAGTGCACATCCTAAGATCATCTACTTTCAAAAGGGTTTCCTTTCCCATTTCCACCACATGGTGACTTCTTGATTTTCTTCATGATGATGACCTCTCCATTTGTATAAGGCCTTGCTAGATTTCCACATATGGTTCATGTGCCCTCTCCAAATACTTCTTAACTTAAACAGACTTCTCCATGGAACAAACCATGTGGAAGCCTCACAAAGCACTAGAGAATTCATGAAAGGAGACTCATCAGAATCCTTAACAACATGTGATGTGTCCAAGGCACGAATTTGGTATGCAATAAGCCACACTTGCAAAAAACAAACCATTTGTCATCAAGGTGAGGCTCTAAGGAATTTTTGGGCCTATTACAAGGTAAAAGCATTCAGGTGGTCTAGAAAAGTATCTAAATATAGACACATCTTGACTTAGTCAAGGAAAATGGTAAAAAATGGATAATAGAAGGATTACACCTAAATTGTCTTGATCAAAATAATGGGAAATCTAGGTGGCAGTTGTGTTATGCATGTATGATTAAAATGAAATTATTTAGGATCCAATAAAGAGATAGTTGCAACAATTACCATGACAAGGCACACACACAGTAGATATTTAGGAATATTGTTGGTCATAAAATATTTTCTTAGTAGGGAGAGAAAGGTTATTTAAGATCATGGGCATTCTTTTTAAAAGCATGGAACACTTTGAATTTTTCTGGAAATGAGGATGGAAATAATATTTTACATCTTGGTAGATTTCATCTATTATTAGACCTTAGCATGCTTGTTCTTAGATAAGGCATGGGACTATGCATTTGTTTTGTGTTTTGCTTGTTTTATTTGGTTTGACATGCTCTATGCTATTTTAAGGTGGAAGTGATTATTGTATACTCAATTTAGCTTTTCTATTTCCTAATTAATATGTGAGTCATAGACCACGTTAGATTCTAGTGTCATAAAATTATGACCCGAGCAATTTTTGACTACATTAGGGTCCTCACGCATGCTAGATCGAATCCTCTAGCCTGATCGGAGACTGGAGATTGCTCAACCCTCAAAATCAACTTCCTTCTTGGCCTCCACAGCACCTTGTCTGCACTCTGCCCTAAAGAAAGGGGTAGGAGCACCCCTGTCCCCCCTAAGATAGGGGCATCATGCCCTTGTCCTCCTAGGAAAGGGGCATGCTGCCCCTATCCCTACCCTATTTTGGGGTAGGACCTTTCCTAGAGCATGCATTGTAGGTTGTGCAGTGAGTGGGAAAGTTCCCCGATGTCGGCTTGTGATGAAAATCAATTTTATTAACCCTAATTGACATGTATTTAAGGGAAATTTGTCCTCATTTGCAAAAAGGTTCAATAAGGTAAAAATTGGCGATCAAGCATTCAAGAGCATTCTCAAGTCTCCCTTCAAGGCTAGGTGTTGCATTCAAGTCAAGGATTCAACCATTGAAGAGGAGATTGATTCCAACATTCAATTCCACATAAGGATTTCTATCAACATTGATATCACAATCTCCTTTCAGGTTGCAGGTGCACAATTGTACTTTTAGATTCGGGCTCCATTTACAGAGGCGGAAAAACCCTTTTCGTTTTGTGAATTTTTCGGAGGACCCTGTACATTCCTGCCATGGTCTAGGAAAATTTTCCTCAAATTTGTATGGTGACTTCATCTTGACATATTACTACCAGATCCAGGTGCACAACTTCATCCCATATTCTGATCTTAAGTTATAACCAATTCTTTGGCAGTTTTGCACTACATAATTAAATCAATTCCTTTCCATTTCAAATAGGAAGAGGGGATTATCTTATCATTCCCATCTCATTTAGAATTCTACCTTCATCTTTGGAGGTTGAATCTAGTGAATTATCCTGTCATCTTCCAATGTAATTAGGTGAAAAGTGTTTGAAGGGAAATTTGTAGTGAAACTTTCATCTCTCCTTGGAGGGAAAGGGTAGTTTTCCTCTTGATCTCTCATTCAAATTTCACTACATTACATTTTGGTGAACCCAATGTCTTCCATGCTTTCCTTTCAAAAAAATTGCATATTTTTCATTTGCAAGTTTCAAATATTTGCAAACTTAGTGGTTAAATCATTAAAAACACTAGTTTTTCAAATTAAAATTGAACTTGTGATTTATAAAAATTGCTTGTGGTTATCTTAGATCTGAAAATTGTTTTGTTTGTCAAATTCAATTTCCTCATTGTCTTGTTCAATTTGCAAATAAAATTTACAAAATTAAGAGGTTACTTATTAAAACCCTAATTTTCAAAAATCTTCTTAAACTTGTGCAAAAATTGGATTTTCATTTAATTTTCAGATTTCTGATTGTTCTCAAACTTGTTTTCACTCCTACAATTCAAATTTTCAATTTCCTTCCTTTTTTCAAAAATTCAAATTTCAAAATTAAGTGGTTAGGTCATAAAACCCTAATTTTGAAATTTAATTGGCTTTTATGCAAATTTCAAATCAATTTCATTCACATTCAAGTTTCTAAAAAATTTCCAAGGTGTCCCTAACCATTAAGTTTGACCTTTTTCAAATTTGCAATTCAATTCCTCTTTTTCTTCAAAACTCTAATAGGGTCCTATTTTTACATTTGTGCCTTCATTTCACCCATCTAGAGGTTGTAAAATTCATCAATTTTGGGGGGTTAGCTTTGAAATCATCATAATATTCATCCCTAAAAATTTTGAAAAAAGTTGGTCAGACCATGTGCATTCCTACCACGGTCTTCGGCTTTTTTTCTGAAATATCGAGATACCGTTATGATTGTATTTGATAGCCTAAATCCAGAAGATTGGCTGATTTTGTCAAATTTTCATCCCTTTAGAATCAAAAATACCTCCAAAATTAAACATTTCAAATTTCAAGAATTTTTTTACAATTATGAGGTTAATTATAGTCTGCCTTGATTTTAAAATTAAGTGGTATTCCCTTGGCCCTAATTTTAAAATTCCAATTTCCTTTCATTTTTGGAAATTGTGTCATCCTCTTCTTCCAACAAAGTTCAAATTGTTTAATCAGTATTTTCTTAAAATTTGCATTACTCAAGTTTGTAAGCTTTGCTCCAAAATTTAAAATTCAAAATTTCCCTATAGTGCATGAGTTTTACCACTATTAGTCCTACCTATCCTATCTGTGTTAGATGAAGAATTATAATTAATGCTTCCCAAGGTTTAATTATCGAGGAAATGGAGCCTAATTTGGGTGACTTCTTTAATGAGGATCGTGCTAATTCTTCCCATCCTAATCATGTCCCTATTTACCCCATTGATGAATCCCATGATGAAGAAGAAGCTTTAACTAGGGTTTGTATAGATAAACTTTCCACATTGGATAATTAATTTTGTAATTTTCAACAATGGATGTCCCAAGAATACCCTAATAGTGAAGCTCTTCCATTAATTGAAGGCCTTAAATTCATGATTCAATGTGATAAAAATGGAATTGATATATTTTGTGGCATTGCACATATTGTTGATTCTAATATCATTCCTATCAAGAGTTGTGCTGAAACCCTAGGTTATTCACAAACTCCAACACAAGTCAATCCTTCTATTCCTTTGACTACTCTTATGACTAGTATTCCTACTTTTACCTCCAACATAATGGCTACATCAACTGAAAGTGTCATTCTTACAAACATTGGTCATAGGGGAAATCCCTCTTCTTCATTTAATCCTCCATCTTTACCTATGTCTTCCATAAGTATTCCTAATATTCCTCAACCAATCAATGTGACACAAGGGACAATTCCTTCAACAACTTTATTCCTCCTTTTTAAGTGTCCCTTTTCCTACCCAATAATCACCTATGCCTACTTCTCATAATGTCCCAACACCTTATTTTGAGTTTGTGCCTTCTATTAATAACATCACACCACCTTCTCAATCAACTATGTCTAACATCAATTCTTCTACCAAAATGATAATTAACAATCTTGCTCAAACTGTGTCTTCCTTACAATAACAAATTGCTTCTATGAGTCAATCCAAGTTTAATGTGCCCATCTTTGATGTTGTGAGCCCACTTTCTCTTGATATTGTTAAATTTGTGCCACCTAAACATGTTGAGATCCCTGAATTGGAACTCTTTAATGGAAAAGGTGATCCTCTTACGCATGTCAAAACATTTCAAACTTTGTGTATTGATTTTTCTTATGATCAAAGATTTGCTTGCAAAATTATTTACAAGAACACTAAGAGATAAGGCTTTACAATGGTATTGCTCTATTCCTTCTTATTCTATCACCTCCTTTCAATAGCTAGCAAATGCTTTCATCCAATAATTTCAAAACAACATTGGTCCTAAAATCACTTTGACTAATTTAATGCATTGTAAACAAGGTGTTAAAGAAAAAGTGATTGATCTCATTGGTAGATATAAGAATTTGTGTGCTCAAATTTCTTTTCATGTACTTGATAATGATTCAAAAAAAATTCATTTTTAATTTACAAAAATATATAAGGGAAAAGCTTCTTTTGTTTGAGTTTACTTCCTTTTCGCAGTTGTGTGCAACACTCCATAATTATCAACTAGTTGTGAGTCAAATGGAGCAATCTACTCCTATGGCTCTGATTGATAAGGGGGAGAGTGTTCAATGACCATTTGAGAAGTTCAAACCAACAAAAAGCTTTGTAAATTTCAATAATACAATCAACGACCACAATGTGAAAGCTACAACAAGTGTGCCTTCTATTTCTATATTTTTCCAAAGAATGAATCTTTACATAGTATTATGTCTTAGTTGTTGCATAGAAATGTTATCAAACATCCTGCTTAAAACAAATTAATCCTTCTAAACTTTCATCCCCTTATTTTGATAACAATTCCTTTTGTTAATTTCATTGTCAGCTTGGTCATGATACTAAGAAATGTTTCGCATTGAAGAATAAGATTAAAGATTTGATTGATAATAATACTATATATGTGGCAGGTATGAATGATAAAGGGAATAAATTAGTAGCTCCTCCTAATCAAAATCTTAAGATTTCCACTGATCCCTTGCCTTCTCATACCTCTAACGTTATTGAGATTGTGCCTAATTCTTTCTCTTCTCAATAATCACCTCCATGGCTCCAAAATTGGTTAATATGGTAGAAACACAAGATATGCCTAAGGATCCTTGTATTACATTTGACCCTAGCGAGACCATTAGAGCACTCGATGGCCCTTTATACATAGTTGCGAAGGTTACGGATATCCCTTGTCGTGGTTCCTTGATTGATCCCTCTTGCATGGTTAATATCATAACTGAGGAGTATCTTTTCACTTTACAATTGCATAAACTAATATATCAAGTTTCTAATGTGGTTGTGAAGTTATTTGATGGATTCTCTTGTCCTACCATTGGCTCTATCAATCTTCCTATTGAAGTTCATACTAAATGCATGGATGTTGACTTTGTTATCATACCTCATCTGAGCAATTCCATGTGAAGTTGGGCTATCCTTGGCTATCTTCCATGAATGCTATTGCTTATCCAATCCACAAGTATCTAAAATTTCCCCATAATGGAGAAATCATAACCATGAACCATAGCTTATTTTGTCCATTTGAAAGAAGCCCCGATGTTCCTATTGATTTCTTTTGGCCTAAACATTTCAATCTCTTCCATTAAGCAGCAATGCTCTTTTTCAATCTTATAAAAAATGGAAGAAAGATATGATCTTATCCTTAAGTCAACCTAGATCTCCAACACTTGACATTCTTATTATTCTTCAAGATGAGGTTCTTCCCCTCATGGATAGAACTAATATCCCTCCTAAGGAAGATCGTCAACCTATTCCTATGGATGTGACTTTACCTTCTCTTCAGGAGAACAACAATATTCTTCCTAAGATTAGACCTATACCTCCTCCTCATGACAAACTTGGTCTCCTTCCTACACCTAATATTCCTCCTTTCTATGGCACAGTTCCACCTCCTTCCTCTTATCGAGAGAAGAGGCCTACTTCTCATCTTGTCCAATCAAAAAGACCTCAACCTAAACCTCCAACTATCAAGGAGAGAAACATTCCTATTTGTTCAAGTGTTCCTCCTCCTTCTCAGCCTTACACTAAGACCTGAAGGAATCGTTGTAGAAGAGAACACTGATGAAGATGTCATATTTGAGCTTGTGAAGCTATTCCTCAAAATATTCAATCTCCCTAGACTTTGATAGTCGACATGATTCCCTTTCTCCCAAGCAAGATGTTCAACCTACATCTCCAAATCATAAGTTTCACAAAACATGTGATGGTTTCACTCCTATTCATGTTCTTGCTCCTCTTTCTCTAAACTTTGATGAAGAAATGGGTGAACGTGTTATTCATAATGGAAATACAACTCTTAATGCTTCTCATAGTGAGTATGAATATGTTGATGTAGACAAGCATTTATCAACTGAATTTTCACAAACCCTACTCCTAGCTCCTAGAATCGAATAAAGTGACTTACAACATGAGCATAGTCTGTGTTTTGATCTTTTGATAGCTCCATCTACTGTGCTCGATGTCGCTCCTCTGGCATGTTTCTTTCCTTCCCGAAATAGTGATCAGCAAGATCGAGAGGTGGATGTCATGCTAGATTAGCGATATTAGCACTCTAGATCTTCTCTCTCTCTCCTTTCTTTCTATTTTGTGACCATTTTTCTATGTATACCTATTCTTCTATTGTTCCCTTAATATCTACTTGGGGATGATACAAAGAATTGAGATATTTTTTTGGTCTCTTTCATGTTGACTCAAAAGACATCCTCTCTTCCCTTTCTTCTAAGGTAGTGTCCTTCTTTGGGGAATGATGATTATTATATGTGCATATACATACATGATATACATGAGTTATCATACAACATACTAACCCCAAGGAAAGAAACACTACCTCATGTTTTGTGTTCATTATCCTTGGGTTTATTCCTCAATTGTGGGCTAAATCCTTGCGATAATGTGCTCCCTCCCTTCTCTTTCTCTTGAGTGTATCCTACCTTAAAGCAATTGCTGTCAATAAGGTGCATGCGATTGCTTTAACGTGGGGGCATACACTCCACTCATATTTTCCTTCTTGATACTTAGAATTACTTAGTGAACTTTGTTTTTCTTTGTAGTCTTTGGTATCCTTTCTTTCATGACTCATAGTGAAGGGAACTTTTCTACTTGTATTCATGGTTCTCCCCTTCTCGATCTTCCCTTTTACTTTGTCTATCGAAGTTGTAAGATTCTAATTCCACTAGGGGCTTGGCACATCTTGCCTCTTTGACATGGTAAAAGTCTTTCAATCTTGTTTCCTTGTACTATACTGATAGTATTGGTGTACGCTCATACTTTGGCTAAAGTGGTGGCTAAATGTAGTGTTATAAAATTGTGACCCTAGCAATTTTCAACTACATTATGGTCCTCATGCACGCGAGATCGAATCCTCTAGCCTGATCGGAGACCGGAGATTTCTCAACCCTCAAAATCAGCTTCTTTCTTGGCCTCTGCACCACCCTGTTTGCACTTTTCCCTGGAGAAAGGGGTAGGATAGGGGCATGGTGCCATTGTACCTAACCTATTTTGAGGCAGGACCTTTCCTAGAGCATGCATTGTAGGTTGTTCAATGAGTGGGAAAATTCCTCGATGTCGTCCTGTAACAAAAATCAGTTTCATTAACCCTAATTGACATGTATTTAAGGGGCATTTATCCTCTCATTTGCGAAAAGGTTCAATAAGGTGAAAATCGGCGATCAAGTGTTCAAGAGCATTCAAGCATTCAAGCATCCCTTTCTAGCATTGAGCATTCTCAAGTCTCCCTTCAAGGCTAGGTGTTGCATTCAAGTCAAGGATTCAACCATTGAAGAGGAGATTAATTCCAACATTCAATTCCACACAAGAATTTCTATCAACATAGCTATCACTACCTCCCTTGAGGTTGCAAGTGTGCAACTGTACTTTCAGATTCAGGTTCCATTTGCAAAGGTGGAAAAGCCCTTTTCATTTCATGGATTTTTTGGAGGACCATGTACATTCCCTCCATGGTCCAGGCAATGTTTCCTCAAATTCACAGGGCAACTTCATCTCGACATATTATTGCCAAATCCAAGTGCACAACTTCATTCCATATTCCAATCTTAAGTTATAATCAGTTCTTTGTCACTTTTGCACTACATAATTCAATCAATTCCTTTTCATTTCAAATAGGAAGAGGGGATTAGCTTATCATTCCCATTTCATTCAAAATTATACCTTCATCTTTGGAGGTTGAATCTAGTGAATTCTCCTCTCCTCTTCCAATGTAATTAGGTGAAAAGTGTTTGAAGAGAAATCTGTAGTGAAACTCTCATCTCTCCTTGGAGGGAAAGGGTAGTTTTCCTCTTGATCTCTCATTCACATTTCACCACATTACATAGATCATTTACTCTTCCATTTTCCTTAGATTAGGAATCGAACTATGATTTCAATAAATGAAATTGAAGAGTGATTAATCACTATGAAAATATTTAAGGCTTCATATATTTGTATCATGCCTTAGCAAGTGCTTCCCATCAGAGGAATTCAATGTTATTCCCTATGTCTGTGCAACTTTGTACATCTTGTTCTCCTCTTAGCAATGAAGAGTTGCAGTGTGATGTGCACAAAGGAACTAACATTTACTTATGATTTCACAAAAATAAGTTTTGAAGTTTTGTAAAAGCTTTCCATTAAAGTTTCACCTTAGTTTAGTTGTTTCCATGCTATCTTCTCTCCCCTTTTCCATCCTCCTCTAAAAGAAAGATTCATCATTTAAAATCCTAGAGGTTGTTTCACAAATCACAATCAAGTCCGAAGTCCAACATATGAACTAAACTTTTGAACTTCCCTTACTAAGGTGAAAACCTTTTAGGGATTAACATTTTTTTATGGAACGTCTAATGGGACTCTTTGGGATAAAAATATTAAATATTTGGTGTATTTTTATTGACATTATTTATTGAATAAGTATTCAATAAATTCCTAGTGACTCTCCATGGTAAGAATTTTTAAAGAATACTTGACTACACCCTAATGAAAGAAACTATATTGATATTGATATGAAAGGGATAATGATGGAATTCCAAGAAAAGTTGAGGTTGATTGAAGTGGAAAAATAAAGGTATCAAAATTAGTTTGCTTATTTTTCCCATGTGTACTCATAAGAGCTAGAAATTTAGAAAAGGAAGCAAGGTTAAGAGCTTATAAGAAAAATTGTTGTAAAAAGAAAAGAACTGCTTTCATGCAACAAAAAATTGATCCGCTAGAGACAAAATTACCGAGGGAGATCAATTTTACCTATCTTATTTGAGAAACATTCTCTTTCTAAAAATTCCTCACCTGGATAATTTCAAACTATTCAAAGGTGGGCCCATTGTCTAGACATTATATTGGTCTCATGAATAAATAAGAAGGGTACAAAAATGTCAAGTTTGTAGGGCCCCATGTTGGTATAATTAAGGTATTTTACCTTTCTTATTTCTTACCTATGTTTTAATTACACATCACTTAAGACTATTTAGGAACCACATAGGAGTTTGTTGGACCATCTCCTCTTTAAGTGGAATTATCACGTTTTTATTTCCACTTAATGTGGTGTCTCCAACTTTAGTTCCTTTATCACATTATCACATCCACCTTTTATGGTTGCACTTTTCCACCTTTGGTAGGTGATGCACCTTTAGCAGTGTTATCATGTGATCACTTTACAACTTAAGGTGGGATAATAGGTTGTCACTTTTTATCTCATATCATAGGATTATGATGCTTATTGCAGTATTATGCACTTCTATGTTCTCACCTGGCTATATTACAAAGGAGTTTCCTATGTACATTTGTCCAATCTAGTTGATCCATTTGTATTACATCATGAAAGAGAATACAATTTATTCTTGCTGCATTTATTCTCTCAAGTGTTATTATGCTTTCCATTAGGCCTCTAGATCTTGGGTGACTACTTCATAACCAATTCTTACATGATATTAGGGCTGGTAGAGTGCGATTGGTTTGTCATTGGAGAGTATTTTTGAGAAATTTTGGGGTTTTAGATTTCATGTGTAATAACTCTCTAACCCTTACACAATACAATAGGTATTATGATACTAAATCTACACTCGAATGAAGATGACGCAAGTAATATAGTAATAATCAATGTAGATAGAGATGTTTGTTAGTTCTAGTAGTCATTGCAATGATTAAGTTCCTACTGATATAGCTAAGTCATGAATGTAGCATGGTTATATTTTATGGATATTGAATGGAAAGGGGTGACAACACATCATCTAAATAGATGAGAATGCATGTGATATTAGAATTCCCTTCCCATGAATTTAACATTGGTTTCTTATATGTATTTGAGGGTACTTAGGTATAATATGTAAATATCTTGATTGTGCATATTTGGAGATGATCATTTAATGATAGTACTATAATGTTATAATGGGTAAGTTGATGAACCATTTTTGCTATGTGTTCTATTTTGGGAAATGAAGTATGATCTAGGGTAACACCTTCTATGCCTATATCCTGATTATGGTTCTTCTAGATTTATGGTAGTTTTAGTGGCATGTTATTTATTTGATGTAGATATACTCAATTGATTTATTGAAGGTTTCTTATGTATAATGGATCTATGTTTTAAGACATGACTATGTGGTGATGATTTATATTTTCAAGGAATTAATGGTGGCATTAGGATTTATGATTACATCTATAATGTCCTAGTGGTGTTGATATATTGAGGGTATGCCAATAAAATATTAGGGTTTATTTATTAGGGTTACTTGATGATTAAATGTGAGATGAAGTATTATTATGATGTTTTATGCTCATGAGGACTTATGATGATGTTAGGTTTTTATGTTATAGATGGCTATATGTTAGATGATGTATTATGTTTATGATGTACTAACATACATTCAAATCACTAGATATGAGGAATAGCTATGATTACTAATGCTATTTGCAAGATGTATATATATGGATGTGTATGTGTGCAAATGTTTTATGTTTTGTTTTGATGCAGGTACTAGACATCAACTCCACTTGGCTTCACATGTCACAGAATGCCTAACAATCCTTGATGGTGTTAATGGAGATAGCATGAAAGGCCCAAGTTGACTTATCCCTAATCATTGTCCTGCATTAGGACAATTGTCTTTGGTTTTGAGTTTACTTGTTGAACTGCCATAAAGGTAATATTTGTATCCTTGAGTCAATCATCTTGGTTATGTGGCAAATGATGTTTCTATCTTGGTTATGTCACGTACATTTATGTCTTGTATTTTTAATTATATTTATTATAGGTGTAAATACTTATGATTATTCATATTATTGTTATTATTATTAATTAATTATATGATATAAATTTACTTATGTTGATACTATAATATTTGTTTGTATTCTAGTTTTTATGATCATAACATGTTAATGCACTGTGGTGGTGATATAATATGTATATTATAATTTTAGTGGTGTAATTATATTTGAGTGCTGAATGATTTTATTCTTTGGTAATTGATAATTATACATTATTTTTTATTGGTGGGAGTTGGTTATTCATTTGTGAGTTAATCTTTGATTTATGAGTTATTTTATCAAGTTTATTTGGTGGGTTGGTTGAGGATGATGGCATGATGAAATAATAAGTATCTGGTAGAATACTAAGAGTGGGGGGGGGTTGAATTAGTATACTGCAAAACTAATACAAACTTCCCAATCTCAAATTCAAACTCACAAAGTAAACTTTCAAAGTCAAGATCAATACTCATCATCAACCAGTTAACTGTTATAACAACTTAACAGTAAACAACCACAATCTTGTAAACATAAAAATGCTTAATCGAATCTCAACATATTCAATCTCTCAATGCTTCCAGTTATCATACCTTATTAGAATAGTTAAGTAGTCAATCAAATCAACAAATAAGATCATAACCACAAATAAATTCACCACTTGACACAAATATTTATATGTGGAAAACCCAAATAGGTAAAAACCACAGTGAGATGAGACTCACAAGGATAGCTATCTGAACTCTTTTGAAATTCACCCTGTTAGAAGCCAAGCCCATTAAATCTTTTACAATAAGTCCTGTTAAGAACTGATTCTGTTAGGAAACACCTAGTTAAGGGATTTACAAAATGCCTTGATGAAAAGAAAAATACCCTGTTACGAGTAACCTCAGTAGAGGGTTTCAGAATCCAAGCTAATGTACCACCTTGTTAGAGGATTTAAGAAGTAACCAAGCTTGTTAAAGCTTACCTAGTTAGAGGATTTCAATTCTACTGTAATTGTTAGAAAACAACAGGTTTTCTTGATCTGTCTAAATAGCACTAAATTTGCTTGATCAGATCATTTTAAGCTTTAATCTACTTCTATACAAACTACAAATCCATTCTCCGGTTAGGCAATCGCACACTCAACTGGTTTCAGCCAACACTTTGCCAACACTCTTACAAACAACTTCATCAACCTTAAATACAAATCAATTAGGTCGGTAACACAACAAAAACCTAATTCTCTCATAGAGATTACAAACAAGTCGGTTCAATCTTGACCATTAGAAATCATAACAATATTTTCATATTCTTCAAGAAAATTCCAACCACTCCATGATCACCACTTCATCAGACTTTGTAACTCATCATGCACTATGCATTAGATGCAATCCACTTTGCTCATTCCCTAGACAATCAAACAAACAAACAAACGCACCAAATAATCTAAACTAATCCTCATTCAATGATCACATGTGTCTCCATCATTACTACTCATCATTAGATCTTAAACCAACAAAATCGATCGGTTAGGGTTTAACAAAAAATAACTGGTAGGGTTTACCAGTTACATTGCATAGAAAAAGGTTTTAACTTTATACACTGGTTTACCGGTTCAACTCACAAACAAACATACCGGTTTACAACATCTTCCACAAAGATCTTCCTATCGTTACAAGCCAATATCAATAACAACAACAATATCAGCAATATCATAAATACCATTACCAGTTTAATTAACATCAATGACAACATAACATATCATTAATGCAATCTTCAAGAAAATTCCAACAATCTCCCCCTTTGGTATTGATGGCAATACGAATATCAACACCTTTGATTGTTGTTGTGATTGGTGAATATGAATCCTGGTTTACATTACCAAGTATTCACCATGCTTTGGCTCTCTTCAGCCCTCTGTCTATCTTCATCCTGTTGCTGGTTTCCCTTTGCCAGTCACATAATTCTTCTCTCAATCACATAATTATTCTCCCCCTTTGACAAAAATACCAAATTGAAAGTAAAACATGTAATATCAAAATTTTCACTCTGCATCAACAACATACTACAACTTGATGCTCCCCTTGTGGAATACATCCACTTCATCAATCCATGTAACATTCTACAAGTAATTAAGGGATTGATGCAATTAGCATCATGCTCAACTAGCTTCATGAAGAGGGACAACCCCCAACTGACTTCTAAGATACTCAAAAGTTGTCTTAGGCAAAGGTTTGGTAAAGATATTTGCAAGCTACAATTGGGTAGAAACATGCTCTAAGATAACATCTTTACTTTGAACTTTTTCACTTAAAAAGTGATACTTCAATTCAATGTGCTTGGTACGAGCGTGCAAAACATGATTCTTATAATATTAATGGCACTTGTATTATCACATAGAATCTTTATAGGTTCTGAGATCTTTATCTTAAAACCCTCCAAAATGTGCCTCATCCAAATATCTTGTGTGCCATTCATATAAGCTACAACATACTTAGCTTTAGTAGTAGATTGTGAAGTACAACTCTGCTTCTTACTACTCCATGAAACTAGCCTTCTTCCTAGAAAGAATGCTCCACTAGTAGTACTTTTCTAGTCATCAATATTTCCTTCCCAATTAGCATCAGTGTATGCCTTCAAATCAAAGTTTCCTCTATATGGATACCATAATCCATAGTCAACAGTACCTTTCAGATACCTAAAAATTCTCTTTGTTGCTATCAAGTGTGCTTCCTTTGGATTCTTCTGAAATCTTGAAACTATACCAACCACATGGGCAATACCTGGTCTGGTGTGAACAACATAGTATAATTTTCCAATAATTGACATGTATTCCTTTTCATCAACAGACTTAGATGCATCCTCCTTGGACAACTTACAACCTGTAACCATTGGTGTGCCAACTAGTTTACAGTCACTCATGCCAAAAGTCTTCAAAACCTCTTTCACATACTTAGATTGAGTAATGAAAATACCATTCTTCATTTGTTGTATCTGCAAGCCTATGAAATTTTTTGTTTCCCCTACTAAAGACATTTCAAATTCATTTTTCATTTCATCTGCAAAACTATTTCTCATGACATCATTACCACCAAAAATAATATCATCAACAAATACTTCACTGACCAATATTTCATCTCCTTCAGAATTGAGATAAATATTAATATCATCACTAGTTCTTGAAAATCCTATCTTCATCAGATGTGTATGAAGTCATTCATACCATGCTCTTGGTGCCCACTTCAATCCATACAAAGCTTTATGCAATTTGCATACCATGTCTTTCTCATTTGTTAATGCATAACCATCAGGTTGCATCTATGTATACCTCTTCTTCTAATATCCCATTCAAAAATGCAGACTTAACATCCATCTGGTATACCTTGAACTTCTTATGGGCAGCAAATGCAAGTAAAGTTATGACATCTTCCAGTCTTGCTACTGGTGCAAAAGTTTCTCCATAATCTTCTCCTTCTTCTTGAGCATAACCCTTGCAAACTAATCTTGCCTTGTTGTGAACTACAATACCATCTTCATTTAACTTATTTCTAAATACCCATTTAGTACCTATAATATTCTTGTTTACCCATTGGGGTACCAAGGTCTAAGTGTTGTTCTTCTCAATTTGATCCAATTCCTCCTCCATAGCTTTAACCCAATGATCATCACCAAATGCCTCCTTAGTACTTCTAGGTTCAATGGTGGAGATCATGCAAGAGTTCTCTCTTATTTGCCTTCTAGACATTACTCTAACATCCTTATCCCCAATAATCTTCTCAGGACTGTGGTTCAGTCTTACATACCTAAGAATAACAAGATCATTCTCTTCAAGATCAACTTCTTCATTATCATCTTCTTCTGAATTTATTTGTTCCAGTTGAACAAGTACATCAGGATTTGCTTTACCAGTTTCTAATTTAACAGTTTCAGGTTCCAAAAGAAAAATGCAAGGATCTTCATCCCTTTTCTCTAAACTGGTTCCATTTGATACTTCTAGACATTCATCTACACAAATATCAGCACTCTCAACAATTCTCTGTATCCGATTATTGAAGCATTTATAGACCTTACTCTTGGTGGAATAGCCAAGAAATATTCCTTCATCGCTCTTAGCTTCAAACTTTCTTATATAATCACCTCTTTTAATAAAACATTTGCTGCCATATATTTTAAAATAACTAACATTAGGTGATCTCCCATACCAATATTCATAAGGGGTCTTGTCCTTACTTCTTTTTATCAAAACTCGGTTCATTGTGTAGACAGTTGTACTTACAACTTCTTTCCAAAATATTTTCGCTACACTTCCTTGTATCAACATTGTCCTAGTAGCTTCAACCACTGATCGGTTGTTCCTCTCTGCTATGGTGTCCTTGGTACAGAAAGATGCCACTTGATGCCATTCTCATCACAATACTTAGTGAATTCTTCAAAAGTAAATTCACCGCCTTCATCTATTCTCGAACATTTTATCTTTTTGCCACTTTCTTTCTCAGATAAGGCCCTGAATGCCTTGAACTTACCAAATGCTTCATTCTTATCCTTCAAGAATGTGACCCACATCATCCTTGAACAATCATCAGTGAAGATCATGAAATATCTATTACCTTGAATGTTTCTTGTTCTTACTGGTCCACATCGATCTATATGAACCAAATCTAACAAGTGTTTTGTTGAGAAGGACTTTCTCTTGAAAGTTGAAGAAGTCATCTTTCCTAATTGACATTCTTTACAAAGAACATTAAATGGTTTGTCTAGATAAGGCATACCTCTTACTATCTTGGATTTTCTCACTTTAACAATGTTATCAAAGTTTATATGACAAAGAGCATTAACTGGTTTGTCTAGCTAAGGCAGACCTCTAGTTTGTTTCCCAGTTGCAATCAATTTACCTTTGTTGTCAAAGATTTTACACATACCATTTCTAAACTCCAGTGGGTATCCTTTGTCATTAAGTTGTGCCACACTCAGAAGATTGTTCTTTAGGCCTTCAGCCCAATAGACATCATCAGCACTGCTCTTCCCATTAAGAGAAATAACTCCCTTACCTTTAACCATATAGGGTGAGTCATTTCCAAATCTGACAACACCATCATCAAATTCCTTCAAGGAAATAAATTTGCTCCGATCACCGATCATGTGATGTGAACAACCACTATCAATGATCCAATCATCAGAGTTATCCATCCTGGACACTAGTGCCTTTTTATCTGATATCTCTTCCTTAATAGCTACAAACACAATATCTTCACTAGCATCATCATCAAATTCTTCATCAATAATACCACTATCAATATCAACAAGACAAACTCTCTTGCCTTTGCCCTTATACTTCTTGAATTTGTCTCTCTTGTATTCATTTTCACCATTAGGACAGTTAGCTTCTATATGACCAATCTTTTTGCATGCAAAACACTTTAAAGTTAGTTTACCTCTATATTTCCTAGTGCCTCTAGGTAGTCATTTTTCCAACAATGCTTCAAGCTCCACTAAGTTGTCTTGATCATCAACATCTTTGCTAGATCTAGATTCATAACCATGAAAAGTATCTCTTTTTTTTCCTCAGAGATGGGTTAGAGACAAAAGCTCTGGATGCAGATTTTGATTTCTGTACACTACCATCATAACTATTAAATTCAAAAGCAGCAAGTTTGCCAATGATAGAGTCAAGAGTTACCTTAGTTTTGTCAATGGACTTCAACTCATGAATAGCTGTAACTTGGATAACATAGACTGGTAGCAGGGTTCTTAGTACCTTATTGATTACTGTGGCATCTTCCACTTTCCCTCATGCACTCTTTATTTCACCAACTATCTCTTTTATCCTTTGACCATACTACTAGATATTCTCACCTTCAGACATTCTCATGTCATCAAATTGTCCTCTTAGGATCTTCTCTTTATTAATCTTAACATGTTCATCACTGCTATAAATCTCTCCAGGTTTTTTCCATACTTCATATGTAGTTTCAAGACCATGAACATCTACATATTCATCATCAAACAAGGAACTGATAATAGCCTCCAATGCTTGATGATTTTCTTGTTGTTCTTTCTTCTGATCGTCAGTCAGAGTTCCAGTAGGTGCAATATACTTAGTTTCTACATGATCCCAATACTGACTTCCTAGACTCTTAATGTAAATCTTCATTTTGTCGCTCCATATCCTATAGTTATCTTTGTTGAACTTTGAACCTTCTTTCTTCATCATGATCTACAAGATCATTTCCTCAAGGTGTTAGGCTTTTAGGTTAAAGAGGACCTGAGATGCTCTAATACCAATTGATGGTATGATGAAAGAATAAGTATCCGGTAGAATACTGAGAGGGGGGGTGAATCAGTATATTGAAAAACTAATACAAACTTCCCAATCTCAAATTCAAACTCATAAACTAAACTTTAAAAGTCAAGATCAATACTCAACATCAACTAGTTAACTGTTATAACAACTTAACAGTAAACAACTTCAATCTTGTAAACATAAAAATGCTTAATCATATCTCAACATATTCAATGTCTCAATGCTTCCAATTATCATACCTTATCAGAATAGTTAAGTAGTCAATCAAATCGACAAATAAGATCATAACCACAAAAACATTCACCACTTGACACAAATGTTTATACGTGGAAAACCCAAATAGGTAAAAACCATGGTGAGATGAGACTCACAAGGATAGCCAGCTGAACTCTTCTGAAGTTCACCTTGTTAGGAGCCATGTCTGTTAAGATTTTACAATAAGTCCTCTTAAAAACTGATTTTGTTAGGAATCACCTGGTTAAGGGATTTACAAAATGTCTTGATGAAAAGAAAAATACCATGTTAGGAGTAACCTTGGTAGAGGGTTTGAGAATCCAAGCTAATGGACCACCTTGTTAGAGGATTTGAGAAGTAACCAAGCTTGTTAGAGCTTACCTGGTTAGGGGATTTCAATTCTTCTATAATTATTAGAAAACAATAGGTTTTCTTGATCTGTCTGAATAACACTACTTTTGCTTGATCAGATCCTTTTAAGCTTCGAACTGCTTCTACACAAACTGCAGATCCATTCTCCGATTAGGGAACCACACACTCAATTGGTTTCAGCCAACACTTTGCTAACACTCTTACAAACAACTTCATCAACCTTAAATACAATTCAATTAGGTCGGTAACACAACAAAAACCTAATTATCTCATAGAGATTACAAACAAATCGGTTCAATCTTGACCATTAGAAATCGTAACAATATTTTCAAATTATTCAAGAAAATTCCAACTGCTCCATGATCACCACTTCATCAGACTTTGTAACTCATCAAGCACTATGCATTAGTGCAATCCACTTTCCTCATTCTCTAGGCAATCAAACAAATGAACAAACGCATCAAAACAATTTGAACTAATCCTTATTCAATGATCACACGTGTCTCCTATAAAGTTCTAATGCCAGTAGCTAATAAGATGAGAGGGGGGGGCTGAATCATACAAACTTAACCTTCCATAAAATCAACAAATTCAACCTCGGTAACTTATACTTCAGCAATATAACCAAAAACTACTAAACATGCAAACTCATAAATACATAATCATCATAACACATATAACACTAGATTTAACATGGAGATCCAAATAGGGAAAAACCACTGTGGGATTTTGAACCCACTAAGAAATATACTCTTCTGTAGTATGCTCGATTAAAAGCAAATCCTATTAAAGATTACAAACACATTGCTAGATGTGGCCCGGTTAAGGGATTTCCCTCAGATCGGTTAGGATCTTCACTTTGTTAGAAGTGACCTTGTCAAAGGATTTCAAACACCCATTTAGAATGTTACCTTGCTAGAGGGTTTACAAATAAGACTGTTAAGTCCACTCAGTTAAGAGATTTTTTGTCACTTACAAAATAACAGTAATAGAAATATATTTGCAACTTCACATCTAAAATGCTAAAGCAGATTCTTATTTGCTCAAAACAATCTTGTCAAAGGACTTATCTTGTCCCTTGGCTGGGCTCCGTACTCTGTTATTCAAATAGGTCTTCAAGCTTCCGTGCTCAGTAATCACTATGTAGCATCCTTGTGCTTACACTTTCCTGCATACATTGTTCATCAACAATTTATTATTTATAAACAATTTGCTAATTGTTGAATCTTCTTGATCACATTTCCCATGATCAATCTTAGCCATCAGATCTTTAATCTTGACTAGGTTAAATGCATCTTTCAATCTAAAAGCATTTTACCTTGCCTATGGATTCACATTCCTTTCTTGGAACTTGCACAAGGTTATTGCTGTTCAATTTGAGTTGTAGATCTTCCTATCAATCTTCCATTGCCATAGATCCTTAACAAACTTCATGTGCGAGATACCACTCATTTAATCAACTCCAACTCATCAGCATCCTTCATTAAATAATGCTTTTATCCATCCAATGTGATCTGTCATAACTCGGTTGCAACTTGATAAATACTAAACTTTACTCGGTAGACATTCCGTCTTCATTAACTGATATCAATAACCTTAGGGTTTACCGACTAGGTTCTTTACTCAGTGGCATAGTATAGTATTAACCTTTAAATCAACAACATATGTAGGATATCAAAACAATCTAAACAACATGATCTCATCATTGTCTAACTCGGTAATAGTTGCCCATTGAATAACTTATTTCTCCCCTTTCTTATCACATTCTTTCTATGTCTTTTACCGACATCTTAATTCTCATCAAATCATATTTCTCAAGATATGGCAACATCATACTGAATTAGAAAATCAATTTCTTGACATCAATGACAAAATAATGTTATAAAGATAGTTATCATCCTTTTTCAGTTATATCAAATAATCTTCAACAACCTTCTCAATATCCTTAATGAATATCAACAATTTCCTTTTATTGAAATGCCAACAATCTCCCCCTTTGGCATTGATGGCAAAACCAACTTTTAAATGGTAATACCAACAAGATATTCAAATTGATTCAGATTTAGATTGCTGTTAGACTTCTCATGTTATCTTTGAGCTGTTAAAATATCTTGAAGTCTTCTCCCTTTTTCATTAGGCTTTTGAGCTGTTGATTTGTATTAAGTCTTCTGCCCCTGTCATTAGTCTTCTTTTATCTTCTTCATTTAGGATTTTACCATTTAGTCTTATCCCCCTTTGACAACAGTGCCAAAAAGTAAAAGAACTAAATCATAATTTCTTCCTCTGTGAAGTGATTTGCCTTGCTATGTATAATCTCAGTCTCGGTCAGAGCAACTTGTCTCTATTCACTATTTCCTGCACACCTTTAGAAAACCTTCTAAAGTGCGTAAATCATA
The DNA here is from genome assembly GCF_030272615.1 of Cryptomeria japonica. NCBI lineage: Eukaryota > Viridiplantae > Streptophyta > Pinopsida > Cupressales > Cupressaceae > Cryptomeria > Cryptomeria japonica. Next base: position 708,940,372 of record NC_081411.1, on the reverse strand, counting down.
ATCAATCCACACATAATATTCTATAGATTTTGTATATGGTGAAAATGGATAACAATAATGTTGAAAGACTAAATGGATTCAACCACAAAATCCTAGCCCAACAACAACAAAGATCCACCATAACATATGAAGATTACCTAAGATAATGCAAATCAAATGAAATCACAAAGATTATACCATCACATGTCCAATAGGGTTTGGATCTCCATTCTTCCTATCTCCATTGATCTTGCTTGATATATTTGCTCTCAGATATTATATGTGCACAAGAGCTCAACAAAAAATGGAAATGTGGTTGCAAGTAGGATCGCATATGAAAGTTCAAAAGCGTAGTGTAGTCGAGTAATCATCAGGTAGTTAGAATGCATAGTGAGACTTTGATAATGAAGGAAGCATCTCCTTATATAGAAGACACTATATAAAATGGAGGGATGAGATTGAGAGGTGTAAAACATAAATGGCCGGCTATGATTAGAGGGTAGGTAGAGGAAATAAGAAAATAATAAAAGGGTAGGTAGTGTATGAATTAAGAGATGAATGACATGTGTCATGGGTAGAAAAGGCTAATGAATTAATTAAATAAATAAAGATTTATTTAATTAATAAAGGAAGTGGGATCAATTAAATAGATAAGATATTTATTTAATTTAGGAAAAGGGTAATTTAAATAAATAAATGTATTTATTTAAATAAGAAATAAGGCTAGAAGAGGATAAATGAATTAATTAAATAAATAAAGATTTATTTAATTAATAGAAGAATTAGGCTAAAGTAATTAAATAAATAAAATATTTATTTAATTAGATGTGACAATTTTAGGTGTCTACATTTTGCCCCTCTTTGAGACAATGTAGCTTGTCGTGTTGTTTCTAAAGAAGGTAATATGAACTGATACAAAGTTGCCCCAAGATGGAAATGATATGCCCCCTTGAGAGATTGGATGAAAATGTCTAAAAAGATCTCAAACAATCTCTTGATAAGAAAGAAAGGCTAGAATGAACTAACAAGATAGAATAGAGTGACAAAGTCACAGGATAAAGAAGACTGACTCAGGAGACTAGGGCTAGGGCTAGGGTAGTCTATAAGATAGACCATGAGGGGAAAACATCCTCATTGTCATCCACACATCCAAGAGATTAGAGTGTAGAGAGAGAATAGAGCAGCAGCAGTTAGAAGTGATGGCATTGGTTCATAGATTTGATCATGTTCGCCGATTTCAGAGGCCAGCAGATGCAAGAGAGCTGGTAAGTATCGCAAAACCTCCTTGTACTTTGTTGCAATAAATGTTGTCATTAATGCATCTTAGGTAGTGCAATAAATGCATTTTAGAATATCTCAACCAAGGTTAAAAAATGCTTAGGCACGTCTGTGTTTGTGCCAAGAGCGTCTGTGCAATATGTAAGCGCGTTTATGTCTTCTAGGCAAAATCGACAGTTCTGTGATGAACATACGTTGTCGATTGGATAAGCTGCTGAGAGGATACACTCAAGAAGGTCCTCTAAGGAAGACTAAAATAGAAAATAGGGCTAGGATTGACAATTTTGTGATAGAACATATGTTGCCAATCAAGAAACTACTCAAGAGGATACACTCAAGTATAGCCCTAGGATAGGATAGATCGAGGCACTTTGTGATGAATAGTGAGTACCAAGACATAGTACTTTGTGATGAAGAGGGAGTACCAATAGGAGCAGCACTTTGTGATGAATAGGGAGTGCAAATATGAGCAACACTTTGTGATGAACAAGGAGTGCAAATATGAGCAGCACTTTGTGATGAACAGGGAGTGCAAAAACACGTAGTACTTTGTGATGAATAGGGAGTACCACTAGGATAAATAGCAACACTTTGTGATGAACAGTGAGTGTCATTTTGATAGAGCGCCATATGATAGATATATAAGCACTAGGATAATAAGTAGCATTTTGTGATGAACAGTGAATGTTACTTTGACTGACATGATCAATTTGCTTGACTATAGGAGTACCTACCTATGCTGGAGTCGCAAGAGAGATTCCCATCGACTCACAATTTGTGAGCAGAGATGACAGTTGAGGATAGGGAAGTGATTGAGGTTATGGGCTTACGACATATTTTGTATGTGCCTAAGTTTCAGGCGAACATGGGATTGTTGACTACACTGGCTGAGAGATTGCACTCAAAGACTTGTAGTTTTCATTTGCTGATGGGTGAGATGACAATCACCTTAGAGGATGTTTATAGGATACTTGAGATATCGATCGATGGGGAGTTGATACCCTATGATCGAGCTGGAGATAGGGAGGCATTGAGATGAGTGTTCTGGGATCTGAGACTGGAGATGAGGGCTAGACATGTGGCTTGGGATACCATGACACAGATAGGATTAGCACTACTGGCGGTGCTAGGAGGAGTGATCAGTGGGTTCCTCTGTCCGAACAGGGTGACATTAGGGGTGGCTGCAGAGGACACAGGGGCTAGGAGAGATGATCTTGGGGTGGGTCCTTCCAGGGCTCAGACTTTGTCGAGGCCAGCCAGCTCTGAGGGAGGGAGTTCATCATAGCCTTAGAGGGCTCCCTATGTATCAGTTTTGTACCATTTTGTATGATGATGTAGACACCTTCAGGTGATTTTAGCCATATGATTTTGATATCATTGTATCATGAGACTTATGGTTATATATATATGAGATGCATTATTCTTTGCGGCAGCTATATGCATGTGTACCTATGTGATGTATGTTTCATGATGTATGTTTCTATGTGATGGTTATGATATGGATGCAAATATGTACATGATAAAATGCAATATTTTTTATTCTTTTATGTTTTTAATATGTTATGCCAATACAAATGTGAATGTATGAAATGTAGATGAATATGGTAATGCAAATGATTATTTACATGATGAAAATGTGAAATGTGCTAACATGTGTGGTATGTAGGATGTGATGCAATTGTGATATATATATATGTATGTATGAAATGCTTAATATGTGGTAATGTGGGTACAACTACATGAAATGCAAATGTTTTTGGCATGTCATTATACTCAATCATGTGATAGTAGGCTACATAGACTCAAGAAGAACAATGGAAGTCAATCAAGAAAGGGGGATGAAAAATAGAAGATATGAAAGTGAAAGAGCTTCTTGTACATTATCATCATTGAGCTTTATTATGGCAAAATAGGTTATGGCAATTGAGGCATATGTTTGACCCAGAAAGTCATTGTACCTGTTTGCATGGAGATAAGACAGACTCAAACAAGGAATGCCCCAGTTCATACTAGACTCATAGTGTCCTCATATCTTTGGACAAGTCATAGCATTACTAAGAGACAATCCACAGACAACAAAGAAAAATAGGTGACGATACCCCATTCTCGCCTTTCTAGTCAAAGACATCCTGGAGATAGAATCTCTAGTCAAAGACATCCTGGAAAAGCTAAAAGAGATGTCACCAAAAAGATAAAATCAAAAAAAGAAAACCAAGACTCGACACCAACATCCACTGTAGTCCTCAATTTTAGTGTCTCTTGTCACTTGCATAAGTCAATTTGATTGTGGTCACAATATTTATTTTCACAAAGAGGATAGATAGCATTGAACCATATGTTGTCTGAGTCTGTTGAAAGATTTGATTTGTTGAAGCCCATTGTTGTTGTCGTGTCTCATCTGAAACTGACTGAATCCATGAAACTGATACTTTATTGCAGAGAAGATGAAACTTTATTGCAGATTGGCGATGCAAATGTTGCTTTATTGTGGATTGTGCGTGGATAGACTGAAGACAACTAGAAGAAACTGTACTCCTCGAAACATGTGATGCACTCAGTTCCACACCCATTACTAGATGTAGGATTTTCCTTAGCCACAGATAGGAGCTGATTTATTATGGATGGAAAAGGTGTGAAAAGGAATGTTTATTATGAATGGCTAACCAACCTTGGGTAGATCAATAACAAGCCAAGATGGGAATGGGTAAGTTTATTATGAACAAACAGGCTGTGAGTGTGTGCGAAGTGAAGGATGAAAGTGAATCCTGAAGGAGGAAGGAGCAATGTCTCTACAGATGGCGCTGGTGACCCAATTTTCACCATGGTACTTGCCCAAGGTGCCACCGAAGTGGTTTTCACCATTGGACAAAAATGTTTTTCTCTACTTTTTTTAATTTTTTAATTTTTTTTGTGTCACAAGGTGCCTGTTTGCCAGGTTTTCACCAAGTAATGATTTTTTTTATGTTTATGATTTTTTTGTATTTTTAAATTTTTATTTTTTATTTTTTTTATTTTTAAATTAGGATACTCTGAAGAGCTATGTGTGAAACTTGTGAAGGTACATGTTGTTGATAGGATCCTCCAAAGGTTCACCCTTTGTGGTTGAGAGCTAATATGCACTAGATCCATATGCTGCTGTGATGATGTAAGGACCAAACCAGTTTGGTTCGAATTTTCCCTTCTTCTCTCTGTCTTGCTGATTTTTAGGATTTTCCTTGAAACATAAGTCACCTACCTCAAATGTACAAGGCTTTACCTTATGATTGTAGTTGCAACATTCCTTGATTGAATGATGTGTAGCTCAAGTGACTGTCTTCCTTGATAAAGGAACTGAGATAGAATTACTAGCATGTGGACTACGTAGTCCCATATGCGTGTCACCTAAAGAAGTTTGGGCATCCCTGATAACAAAGTCCTTCAAGGAAGCTCCATTAAAGGTCCATGATGTATCACCAAAAGGGGATGGATGTGTGGAACAAGTGGATGAGTTATGAAGGCTTATGATTGTGAAAAGAAGTGAAAGTAGGATGACATGATGGAGACTTAGGATCAACAAGTATGTTTTTTGACTTAAAATTGTAGGACTTTTGCCCCCAGTTATTTTGATATTAGGGGAGATCATCTCTTGATCATTTTCCTTCATAGGATTTTTATCCTTAACTTTGATTTTTTCAAAGTCCAATAGCTTTTGATTTTGATTTGCACTAAAGGAATTTTCTTTATTTTTGACTTTTAGATCTTTCTTTTCAAAGCTTTATTTTTTATCCCCAATGAATAAGGGCTTTGCTGATTCTTGTTTATCCAAGTCTGGAAGTGGAGTGGAAATGGAATGAGTGGATGAAATGGTAAATCTATGTGATTTCTCAAGAGGGTTGGAGATACGCTCAATAGATTCTTTGTTGGATCCACTCTTAGGACTATTGATATCAAGAGTTGCTTGCACCACTAAAGGAGATTTGCATTCAGACTTAGTAGCCACAACACTAGGTGGTTCACACCCAATTCCTTGCAAATTGTTTATAGAATGTTTTTGTCGACTAGATGTCTTAGGAGATAGTGGGAGTTGATCAACATGAAAGATATACTCACCACATCCCAGATCTTTAATCTTGAATTTTTCTTTGAGCTCTACTTGCTTTGATGTAAAAGCTTTCAAGGATTCTAGATCCACATATGCTGATGAAGTAATAGCCTCTTGATTGGCTGGAATTGTTATTTGTTATCTAGGTTGCAGATTGTTGTAATATATGAATAGATTCGGGTCAGCTTTGATAGTCACTTCAACTCCATTGTGAGGAAACTTGATACATCGATGATATGTAGATGGAACTACTCTCATCTCATGAATCCAAGGACGTCCTAGTAATATATTGTATGTGAGATCCAAGTCTAGGACTTGACAAACCACATCCTTTATAACTAGCCCAGCTTTGAGGGGCAAGGTGACTGTGCCTTTGGATGAACGCTCTTCATCATCATATGCCTTGATGGTAATTTTGTTTGTAGAGTTCATAGCTTTATCAGAGTATCCCAATTGTTTAATAGTGCTCAATGTACAAATGTTTAGACCTGCTCCTCCATCTATCAAGATTCATTTTATTTGATTTTTGTGTATGGCTTCAATGTGTAGTAGTGCATTATGTGGCTGACTTATGGAGGCGTCATCAGCTTCTGTGAATGTAAGAGAGTGTGGAATGGAAAGGTATCTCACCATGGCTTGAAATTGGTCCACATTCAGATCAGTGGGAACAACAGTGTCTCTCAAGATTTTGTCAAGAATGGCTTTATGTGTGGGGGATATGCGTAAGAGCTCAAGGATGGAGATAAGCGTGGGTGTCTTCCCTAACCGTTCTACAAGATCGTACTCAGGCTTGGTTGATGAAGAAGTGGTGTTTTTGGCTGGAGCACCTTGCAAAGTGAATATACCTTGACGAGTTGTAACATTACATTCAAAGGTAGGTTTGGAAGAAGATCCAATGCCTTGTAGGACAATCTTGGGTCTTTGGGTAGAATTCTCAAGCGTTTTGTCCTTGATGATAATGGTAGAGACATAATTGTCCATTGAAATGAGATTGACAGTTGAATCATAGTTATAAGATGCTCTAGTATAGTTGGTTTGGTCATCTGTGGCTTTAGACTTTCCCTTGTCATGCTTTGGGAATGGTTCCTTAAATATTTCATGTTCTTGGTTGGATGAGTGTCCTTCAATTTCAATTTCACCTCTATCAATGAGATCTTGTATGATGTTTTTCAGTCAGTGACAATTTCCTGTATTATGACCCTTTCTCTTGTGAAATTCGTAATACTCATCATCATTCCACCAATTTGGTTTGACCTTTAGTTCATATGGAGGAAAATTTGGAATAGTGATTACTTTGTTTGCCACTAGCTTCTTGAAGACTGACTCAAGTGGTTCTCCCAATGGAGTGTACTTCCTTCATGACTTTGAAGTTGTTTGAGTATTCACTTGATTATTTGTAGAGCTTGATCCCAAAAAAATGATTTTGGGTCACACTGTATTGGCATCAACAACACCATCATTGACTGTGTTCTTGTTTTTATTCCAAAATCTTGGCTTATCTTTTCCTTTAAAGTCATCTTTGTTTTCCTTGAATATCTTAATGACTCCTTGTTCAATTAGGACCTTCTCTGTTGCTAAGCCTTTTTCAATGATGTCCTTGAAGGTGGACAAACAAGCTTTTTTTAAGTCTTAACCAATGTCTTTGTTAACATTCTGGGTGAACATTTCTACCATTTGCTTTTGTGGAATTTCACAAGAGCATCTGTTGGCTAGATTCCTCCATCTTTGTAAAAATTATAAAAAAGATTCTCCATCCTTTTGTTTGGTGTTGCACAAAGTGGTGACTGATATGTCTATCTCTATTTTGTATGAGAAATGTTGGATAAATGCCTCTGCTAAGTCACCCCATGACTTAATTCTAGGTGGGAGTTGAGAGAGCCATTCCATAGCTTGATCACCTAAGCTTTGTGGGAATAATCTCATCAAATATGTCTCTTCTGCTGCTACCTCAATGCAAGCTATGAAAAACTATCTTATATGTGCTTTAGGATCCCCTTTGCCTCTATACTTATCAACCTTAGGTGTCACAAAATGTGTAGGAAATAGAGGCATTGGAATGCTCTTGTCAAATGGATAAGGACATATGTCTCTCATTGTGTATGTTGGATTTGGTGTATTTATGTCCTCCATTTTCTTTTGTAAGTCCCTGATTTGTTGCTCCAAATTATTCTTCGGTGGAGACCGACTTCTTGGACCATACCCCATGCCTGAACCACCAGGTGGAGGAGGAGCATGTTGCATATATGGATGATATTGATCATACACATGTTCATATGGAGGAGGTCTATAATGATGCTGCGTATATGGACCACTTGGTATAGAGTCATGTTGAGGAACGACATATCTGCTTTGTCCATGTATACCATACTCTATAGGAATGTCATGAGTTTGTTCTAGTGTGTTGCCCCCAAATTTGACGTGAGGTTTCCTTGTGTCCAAATTTTGAGCATGCCTTTGAATATCCAATTGCTTTGGTGATTGATCCTTAGCATTGGTATGTGATTGAGCATATTTTTCTGCATAAGACTTCCATAATGGTCTGCGAAGGTGAGTATCATATGCTTGACCATGTGTATGTGGGACCTCTAGTTTTTAAAACAAAGATGATGGTGATTTAGGTACAAGATGTGGTCCTCTATTGCCTCCACTATTAGGCCTCCTTTGCCATGTTGAGGTGAGGTTGTTGCAAAGGTCAATTTTCCATTATTTGAGACATGTCAAAATCATGAGGGATCTTGGCTCCACTTTGTGTCATCACTTGTAAGAAATATTGTCTATCTCTCTTCATTATTTTCTCAACCAATAGATTAAATCGGGGATCCATAATCGAGTCTTCCACTTCTGTTGAATGTACTAAAATGTTGTCCATATTGTCATTGTGTGTATCATTGTTGTTTATAGTGTCCATGTGCTCAACATTTGGAATGTTTATATAGGAATCCATGTCAGGTAATGTAGTATGATCAGAATTGAAAAATACATCATTGTCATACTCATAGGCACTCATGTTTGTGGAATCTTGAGCCTCTTTAGTTTCTCTCTTAGATTTTTGGGAATGGGTTTCAACCATGAACTAGGTATTGACCAAGATGTGTGAGACTAGATGAAAATGGAAAGAGCATGGAAGACCAAGAGTTGGATGGAATGTAAATGAATCTGAGGTGTACTTGTAATATCCAAAGTGTAAGACCAAGTATGTATGTAGTAGAGTAGGTGTGACTTCCAAAGAGATGATAGTTTCTCTTGATTAGGTAAGTTGACCTTGACTCTAAGTAAGACCAAATGAGACCCAAAGGTGATAGACCTTGATGAGGGACCACTTAGCAAAATGTTGTTGTATGTAGTGTGTTGACAAAATAAGATGAGGACAAGCATGTTAATTTAATGTAGGGTGTATAGAAATGATGGACTTTGTGAGACCCAAAGACAGGTTGATTTCTAGATGAAAATCTAGAGAAATAACTTAGGAAGCTCAAGAATTCTGAAACTGATTGCTCTTGTTTGTTGGACTGTAAATTTTTCCAATTTGTGAAGTTGTGACCAAATCTGAAATTTTGACTGTATCTCTGTGACAAGAGGACACAATGTTGATGAAGACTGAATGTTTGCAAGTGTTTAGACTCAAAAAGGACTCAAAATAAAGTGTTTTGTTTGATGTAAAATTGTTTTGCATACACTTGAAGACACAAAAGACACAATGTTTAAATGTTTGGTCTTGAATGTTCGATTGTTCAAAATAAGTCAAGCACAATTCTTATGGTTGGCCAAGACAATAGTTGTTGATCCCACATGGAGTTTCCCCCGAGGCTACACTATTTAGAGCGGATACTTAGATGCTTGACCCCACTGGATCCACCCTCAACACTCATTTCTCGGGGCAGCCAAGCATCAGTCCCCATGAAAATTCCTCATGGCAAACTTTGTATCTCTACTAAGAACCGTATGTGTGTGGGCCACTACCAGAGGTCCGACCTCTTGCCCCAACAACTAGAAGGATTTCGGCTTCTAAAACAAAAAGGTGCTAGTAAGGGCATCTGCTCGTGTGGCCATACATGTGGCACTTTCAGCTCTATAAATATAGAAGGCTCCCAGCTGGTAGGGTTATGCCCTACAACTGATCAAATAAATTTGATCAAACGGGTCTATGGGGAGACATAGTGTCAGTATGAACTAATCAGCCCACATTATCCATAGTTTTCACCATGAATACAGTTGTTTATAGTGGTTTGAAAGAGGTGGGTTTTCCTCGCTACCACTTGGGTCATTCTCTCCTCACTAGTAGTCCTAATGACCACATGGGGAGACAGGCCCTCTAAAGATGAAACAAAAAGAGTCTATTGCTCAAGACACAAAAGACAATGGTTCAATTTTAGTGCACCAATTGAAGTGTTTGCTAGTCTATGAGAACAAGACACACAATAAAGATCAAAAACCCTTGCCAAGGTCTTACAACAAAGATTTGTTAGTAGTTTGGATTGTTTCAAATGATCACCCCTTCCTGCAAGCACACAAGTTAGGTAAATTTTAGATCCAAAAGACTTTGTGAAATAGGGGCCTTCAACAATACATTTTGTTGACCAATTCAAAGATTTGATTCATCATAAAAAAAGACCACTTGTAAAATTTCAAGATATTTCCAGAAATGTAAGAAAATCCAAAACATTTGCTAATTTGCTTCAAAAATTAATTTTTTATGAAAAATCATAAAAAATTCATATAAAATGTAAAATCGATCCAAAAAGTTTGAAATTTTTACTAGAGAGTCTTGATGGTCTTCCAAACCTACATAAAAAAATTTCTGCAACAAGTCCAAGCAGTTTGTGAGATATGAGTAAAATAATAAAAAAACCCTAATTTTCAAATATCCAAATTTTGAGGAATGATTTTGCATCAAATTTAAAATCATAAAGAACAGATCCTATGTATAATTCTGAGGGATTTCCAAAAATGTAAGAAAATCCAAAAAATTCTCTAATTTGCTCTCAAAATTAATTTTGTATGAAAAATCATAAAAAATTCATATAAAATGAAACCTTGATCCAAAAATTCTAAAATTTTTACCAAACACCTCTGATAATGTTTCTGACCTACAACAAAAATTTTGTGCCAACATTCGAAGTCATTTGTGAGATATGATCAAAATAAGGAAAAACCCTAATTTTTAAAGAGCTAATTTTTAGGGAAATATTTTGCATCAAAATTATATTCACAAAGAACATATCCTATGTATAATTATGTGAGATTTCCAATGAAATCCAAAACATTCACTCATTTGCTCTCAAAACTAATTTTTTATGAAAATTCATAAAAAATTCATAGAAAATTAAAATATGTTCCAATAGATTTGAATTTTTCTTTGAGAGCTCCTGATACTGTCTTCAACCTACAAAAAACATTTGGTACAAAATTTCCAAGCCATTTGTGAGATATGATCGAATCTCTCCAAGATCTTGATTTTGTGTCCAAAACCCTAGCTGCACAAGGTTATTCTCCAAATTGTTTTACAAAACAACAATATAGCATTAGAAAAACCTGCAAAAAACACAAATCTAACAAAAATCCATGTCCCATGGGACGTGTCAAAATGTTTATGGTGAAAATGGATAACAATAATGTTGAAAGACTAAATGGATTCAACCTCAAAATCCTAGCCCAACAATAACAAAGATCCACCATAACATATGAAGATTACCTAAGACAATGCAAATCAAATGAAATCACAAAGATTATACCATCACATGTCTAATAGGGTTTGGATCTCCATTCTTCCTATCTCCATTGATCTTGCTTGATATATTTTCTCTCAAATTTTATATGTGCACAAGAGCTAAACAAAGAACGGAAATTTGGTTGCAAGTAGGATCACATATGATAGTTCAAAAGCATAGTGTAGTCAAGTAATCATCAGGTAGTTAGAATGCATAGTGAGACTTTGATAATGAAGGAAGCATCTCCTTATATAGAAGACACTATATGAAATGGAGGGATAAGATTGAGAGGTGTAAAAGATAAATGATCGACTATGATTAGAGGGTAGGTAGAGGAAATAAGAAAATAATAAAAGGGTAGGTAGTGTATGAATTAAGAGATGAATGACATGTGTCATGGGTAGAAAAGGCTAATGAATTAATTAGATAAATAAAGATTTATTTAATTAATAGAGGAAGTGGGATCAATTAAATAAATAAGATATTTATTTAATTTAGGAAAAAGGTAATTTAAATAAATAAATGTATTTATTTAAATAAGAAATAAGGCTAGAAGAGGATAAATGAATTAATTAAATAAATAAGATTTATTTAATTAATAGAAGAATTAGGCTAAAGTAATTAAATAAATAAAATATTTATTTAATTAGATGTGATAATTTTAGGTGTCTACAGATTTATCGAATTGATGCTTTCACCGAACTTTGTCAGTGAGTAGAAGATAGGGGTAGGACACCTAACTAGCTTCTGAGATACTCAAAAGTGTCCCTTGGTAGTGGCTTTGTGAAGATATCTGCTAATTGCTCCTTTGAACTGATATATTCTAGCACAACTTTCTTCTCTTGAACTTCTTCTCTAAGATAATGATACTTTATAGATATATGCTTTGTCTTAGAGTGCATTACCAGATTCTTTGAAATGATAATGGCACTAGTATTATCACAGAATATAGTTACTGGCTCAGTAACTTTGTCATTTATACCTTCCAACAGTTGTTTGATCCATGCTATATTTGTACAATTCAATGCTGCAACAACATATTCAGCTTTTGCTGTTGACTGTGAAATACATCCTTGTTTCTTGCTAAGCCAACTCACTAGTATTTCTCCCAAAAAGAAAGCTCCACTACTTGTGCTTTTCCTATCATCTATGTTGCCTGCCCAATCAGCATCAGTATAAAATTTTAAATCAAAATCATGTCTCTTTTCATATACTAAGCCATAATCTTCAGTGCCTCTCAGGTATCTGAAAATTCTCTTGATTGCTTCATATGGGTTTCCTTGGGATCTACAGAGAATCTTGCAACAATACCTACTGTATGTGCTATATCTGGTCTACTATGCACAACATATTGCAACTTCCCAATCATAGATCCATAAAGTGTCTCATCAACAAATGCAGATTCATCATTCTTTGATAGTTTACAGCTAGTAGTCATATGAGTACTTACTGGTTTAGAATACTCCATTCCAAATTTCTTCAAGATTTCCTTTATGTACTTGGATTGAGTAATGACAATATCATCTTTCATTTGTAGTATCTATAAACCTATAAAATACTTTATCTCACCGATTAATGACATCTCAAATTCTTTGCTCATTTCATTTCCAAAGTTCTTGCATAAGGAGTCATTACCACAAAAAATAATATCATCAACAAATATGGCTGAGATCAATATTCCATTGTCCTCATCATTCTTCATGTACATGTTGTTGTTTTCACTTGTCCTTATAAAACCAATCTTGATTAAATAAGAGTGCAATCTTTCATACCATGCTTTAAGTGCTTGTTTCAAACCATATAAAGCTTTGTTCAATTTGCATACCTGATATTTACTCTTGTCTTCAACAAATCCTTTAGGTTGTTCAATGTAAACTTCTTCTTCTAGTATACCATTCAAAAATGCAGATTTAACATCCATTTGATATACCTTGAAATTTTTGAAAGTGGCATATGCCAACAATGTTCTTACTCCCTCAAGTCTAGCCATAGGTGCAAAAGTCTCACCATAATCTATTCCTTCTTCTTGAGCATAACCTTTGCAAACTAGTCTTGCTTTGTTTCAAATGACCTCACCTTTTTCATTTAGCTTGTTTCTGAAAATCCACTTTGCATCGATTACATTTTTGTCCTTTGGTCTTGGGGTCAATGTCCATGTGGAATTCTTCTTGATTTGATCAATCTCTTCTATCGTAGCATTTACCCAATCTTCACTGTTAAATGCCTCTTTTACTATTCTCGGTTCAAATTCAGATATCAGACATGTGTTCTATCTCAATTTGTTCCATGTCATCACTGGATCATCCTTATCTCCTATAATCTGACTTGATGCATGATGTCTTCTAACATATTTGGCTAATATAGGCTCGGTAGGTTCTGTATGAGCTTCTTCATCACTCGATAACTGGACATTATCTTCATTTTCTTCAGCAGCTTTCTCAGTAGGACTTCTCGGTTGAACATAAACAAATTCTTCATAATCTTCTAGTTCTTTGGAATTTCCTTCATCATTTCTTTCTGCAAATTCATCAATTTTCACATTTGCACTTTCTACTATTTTGTTAGATGATTTGATTAGACATTTAAATGCTTTACTTCTAGAAGAATAACCAAGAAATGTTCCTTCTTCACTTTTCTGATCAAACTTTCCATTTCTGTCATCTTTGTGAACATAGCATCTACTTCCAAAGATTTTAAAATAACTTACATTAGGTTTCCTATCATACTAGATCTCATATGGTGTCTTCATAGTTCCTTTCTTCAGTTGAACTCGGTTCAGGGTGTAAACTGCAGTGTTGATTGTTTCTCTCCAAAATGTTGGAGGTACCCTTTTTCTATCATCAGGGTTCTAGCACAATCCACAATTGATCTGTTTCTTCTCTTCGCTATCCCATTTTGCTGAGGTGTTCTCAGTGCAGATACTTGTCTTTTTATACCATGATCATTGTAGAATAAGTTAAATTCATCAGAAGTGAACTCTCCTCCTCTATCAGATCTAAGACATTTTAGTTGTCTTCCTGTTTCATTTTCAACTCTTGCCTTGTACCATTTAAACATTTGAAAAGCTTTTGATTTTTATTTTAAAAACATAACTGACATCATCCTCAAGTAATCATCCACAAATAATATGAAAAATTTATCACCATAATAACTTTGAACTTTCATGGGACCACAAAGATCGGTGTGTACTAGATCTAAAATTCCTTTAGAAGTGTAGGAATTGTAAAGCTTGATCTTGTCATCTTACCCATCTGGCATCCTCGGCATATAGCATTCTCAGGTTTTTCAAGACTCAGTAGACCTCTTACTCGGTGCTTCTTGCTTATTTTGATCAAATTATCAAAATTTACATGACAAAACCTTTTATGCCATAACCAGGTATCATTTATTTTGCATAAAGACACTTGTTCCGAGTTGAGTCAAGATGAAATGTGTTACCTTTTGTTTATGTCCTGGTAGCAGCTAACTTTCCATGCTTGTCATGAACTTTGACAATTCCTTTCTGAAATTCTATTCAGTATCTTGTATTGTTTAGTTGTGCTACACTCAACAAATTGTATTTCAATCCTTCAACCCAGTATACATCATCACATTTAACATTGTCAAGAAGTGTTATAGATCATTTACCTTTCACCGAACATGGTGCATCATTACCAAATCCTACATAGCCTCCATCATAGTCTTCTAATTTAACAAACTTGTGTTTATCACCTGTCATGTGATGTGAGCATCCACTGTCTATGATCGAAGAATCATTATTATTTATGTGAGATATTAGGGCTTTTTCTTCATACCTTTCTTCATTGGATCCATCTTTAATAGCCACATAAACAACTTCCTCAATATCAGTTTCATCAGATTTATCATCGTTGGATTCCTCATTAGCTATTAGGCATGTCTTTCTGTCTCTCCTTCTGAAGTCTCGATGTCATCTGTATTGGTTGTCTTTCTGCCTGTTATCTCGATATTCTCTCTTTTCACTAGATTCTTTGTTAGGGCAGTTAGAAGCCATATGTCTTATTTTATCACAATTGAAACATTTTAAAGGTAGTTTTCCTTTATACTTACCTTTTCCTCTTTGTAACCTTCTGGCTAATAATGCTTCAAACTCTTCTTGCTTCTTGATTTCCTCATACAGTTTGTGCACTTCTTCCATGTTCTTATGAAATATTTCACTTTCTCCACTATGATTCCCTTTAGATTACTTACTCATCCTATCGTTGTAATCATCAAATTCACCAATATGAAAAGAACTAAATGCAGATTCAACTTTATTTACCAAAGACCCATTGTTATCAAAATTACTTAACTCAAATGCATGTAGCTTACCAATAGTAGCATCCAAAGAAACTGGCATGTTAGGTATAGACCTCAATTCATTGATTGCAGAGACTCAAATGACATAAGAAGGTAGAAGGGTTCTCAACAACTTACTTGTTACATCCTTTTCTTCAATAGTTCCTCCTGCTCCTTTAATTTGATTGGCAATCTCCTTTAACCTTGTATTGTATTGGGTTATGTTCTCACCTTCATTCATTCTCATGGATTCAAGTTGTCCTCTTAGACTATTTACTTTTTCTCTTTGAACATGTCATCACCGCCATACATAGATATGAGCTTAGTTCACATTGCTTTTGCATCATTGCAGCCTTCTAGATCATTAAACTCTGAGTCGGTCAATGCTTATGTTATTTCAATCATAGCTTGAATATGTTCTTGCTTTGCCTTTATCTCTTCCAACATCATCAAGTTGGTGCTTGGTGGTATGTAATCATTTTCCAAATAATATGTTGCATATTTTCCAATTCTTGATAAATGCAGCTTCATCCTTTTCTGCCATGTGGAGAAACTTGACTTGTTTAGCTTTGGTGCATCCCTTTTATACATCTTCGGATCTTTGCCTCAAGTACCTTTAATATTTTCTTTCCAGAATCCAATGCTCTGATACCAATTGTAAAGTTCTAATGCCAATAGCTAACAAGATGAGAGGGGGGGGGTGAATCATACAAAATTAATCTTCCATAAAATCAACAGATTCAACCTCGTAACTTATACTTCAGCAATATAACCAAAAACTGCTAAACATGCAAACTCATAAACACATAATCATAATAACACATATAACACCAGATTTAACGTGGAAACCCAAATAGGGAAAAACCACTGTGGGATTTTGGACCCACTAAGAAATATACTCTTCTAGAGTATGCTTGGTTAAAAGAAAATCCTATTAAAGATTACAAACACATTGCTAGATGTGACCCGGTTAAGGGATTTCCCTCAGAATGGTTAGGATCTTCACTTTGTTAGAAGTGACCTTGTCAAAGGATTTCAAACACTCATTTAGAATGTTACCTTGCTAGAGGGTTTACAAATAAGACTGTTAAGTCCACTCGGTTAAGAGATTTTCTGTCACTTACAAAATAACAGTAATAGAAATATATCTGCAACTTCACATCTAAAATGCTAAAGCAGATTTTTATTTGCTCAAAACAATCTTGTCAAAGGACTTATCTCGTCCCTCTGTTGGGCTCCCTAATCTATTATTCAAATAGGTCTTCAATCTTTTGTGCTCGGTAATCACTATGTAGCATCCCTGTGCTTACACTTGCCCACATACATTGTTCATCAACAATTTCTTATTTATAAACAATTTGCTAATCGCTGAATCTCCTTGATCACATTTCCCATGATCAATCTTAGCCATCAGATCTTTAATCTTGACTAGGTTCAATGCATCTTTCGATCTGAAAACGTTTTACCTTGCCTAGGGATTTGCATTCCTTTCTTGGAACTTGCACAAGGTTATTGCGGTTCAATTTGAGTTGTAGATCTTCCTGCTAATCTTCCATTGCCATAGATCCTTAACAAACTTCATGCGTGACATACCAATCATTTAATCAACTCCAGTTCATCTGCATCCTTCATTAAATAATGCTTTTATCCATCCAATGCGATCTATCATAACTCGGTTGCAACTCGGTAAATACTAAACTTTACTCAGTAGACATTCCGTCTTCATTAACCGATATCGATAATCTTAGGGTTTACTGACTAGGTTCCTTAGGGTTTACCGACTAGGTTCTTTACTTGGTGACATTGTATAGTATTAACCTTTCAATCAACAACATATGTAGGATATCAAAACAATCTAAACATCATGATCTCATCATTGTCTAACTTCGTAATAGTTGCCCATTAAATAACTTATTTCTCCCCTTTCTTATCACATTCTTTTTGTGTCTTTTACTGACATCTTAATTCTCATCAAATCATGCTTCTCAAGATATGGCAACATCATACTGAATCAGAAAATCAATTTCTTGGCATCAATGAAAAAATAATGTTATAAAGATAGTTATCATCCTTTTTCAGTTATATCAAATAATCTTCAACAACCTTTTCAATATCCTTATGTAAAGCAGAAAATCGCGATCAAACCATAGTTGCTCTCCCCTCTTCCAACTCCAAGGAGAGAGAAGGGAGATTCACTAGGGTTGATGGTTTTCACTTAGGGGAGAGACTTTACATTCAAAAGAGGGGTTGAAACCCACAAGATCCAATCCCACACAATGCAAGATTGGATGCTAAATGTGTTTCAAGGGTTAAGAAAGCAAGGCTACCCTCTTTTGTAAAGAATGTTGATAGAAGAATTAAGCTAGGAATGCATAGAAAGTGACAAAGATTCACTTATAAACTGAGATAGGGATACGGTATGAAGCTGCGGACCTGGAATTAGCAGTAAAATGTCGATACGGCACTGTCTTGCAAATTTGAGCAAAAGTTGTCGGGACGATGGTGCTCGAGCGCCACGGTCCTCTGAAAAATCCGTGAAACGAAGGGGGATCTGTTTGTCTCTGCACAAGGATTCCAGATCTTCAATTTCAGCCACGTACCTGCAACCTACACACAGAAAAGCGAAGACGATTGGGGGGTTAGGGATTAGGGGTTTGCCTTTAGGTCAAACCCCGGTTTTGGAATTAACCAAGAAATGAGCAATGCTATAAATGTAAATGTCTGTAATGTAAAACAAGTACTAATACCTTGTTGTAAGGATGTTTGTATCCTTATGTGCGAAGGTATAGATGTTGTATGTTGTATGTTGTAGTAGTATGTAGTAAGTGATCTCCTCTTCAATGGTTGAATCCTTGTCTTGAATGCAACACTTAGCCTTGAATGGAGACTTGAAATGATCAATTGCTTGAAGGAATGCTTGAATGCTTGAATGCTTGAGTATAATTTCCATGCTTTTTCCATCATGTCGAATGAAAGAGGAAAATGTAGTTTATATACTTGTCAATTAGGGCTGATAGACAGATTTTCCCGACCTTAGGCCGACCAGGAAAGACAATTTTCCAATTTGCAAACATAAAGACCCGAAGTCCAAAAGAGACCGGGCCCAAAATAGGACCCAGGGACCAGGGCGCTGGGCGCCATGGTCCTCGGGGACCAGGGCGCTAGGCACTCTGGTCCCACCTCCCGGGACAGCAGGGTGCAAAGGAGGTTCTGGCCAGGGTGCAAGAAAATGCAGTTTTTGGTGTCGTGAGCAAGTTTCGAGGTCTCCATTCAGTTCCAGTGTTGCGTCGCCATCGTGCAGACCCAAATGTGGTCGAAATTGCAAGTGTCACAATTTTAGGACACTACATTTAGCCCCCACTTTAGCGGGAGTATGTATGCTCATACTTCCGGTAAAGTACAAGGAAACAATATTGAAAGACTTTCACCATGTCAAGGAGGCAAGACACACCAAGCCCCCAGTGGACTAAGGATCTTACGACTTCGATTGACAAAGTAAAAGGGAAGATCACGAGGGAGAACCATGACTGTCAGCAGTAAGGTTCCCTCACTATGAGTCATGCAAGAGAAATACCGAAAATTTTCAAGGCAAAGCTGAGTTCTCCAAGAAATTTTCATGTATCCTGAAGGGATAGACAGGGTGTATGCCCCCTACGTTAAAGCAATTGCACACGCCTCAACAGGGGTGATTGTTTTAACGTAGTGATACACATAAGAAATGAGAAAGGAAAGGAGCATGTTATCGCAAGGATTTAGCCCCCAAGTGTGAGATAAACCCAAGGATAATAGACACAAAACACAAAGCACGAGGTGACTTCACTTTCCTCGGGGTCAGTATGCTGTATGATAATTCATGTATATCATATGTATATATGCATAATTGTTCTTCATTCCCCAATCAAGGAAGGTCACCTAGAAGAAGGGAACACATGTGTCTTTTGAGTCAACATGAGAGAGACCAAAAGAGATCTCAATGCTTTGCATCGTCCTCAAGTAGACAACACTAAGGACAACAAATAGAAGAATGAGAATAACATATAGAAGAAGTAACACAAGAGAGGAGGAGAGAATCTGCTATGCTAATGTAACTAGTCTAGCACGTCATCTACCCCCCGATCTTGTTGATCAATGTTTCGGGAAGGCAGGGAACACGCTAGAGGAGGAACATTCAACACAGCAGATGGAGCTATCACAAGATCCAAACAAGGGCTATGTTCATGTTCCAAGCCACGTTGTTCTTGTCTAGGAGCTAGGATAAGTGCTTTAGAAAATTCATTAGATAAATGGTTAT
The DNA here is from genome assembly GCF_030272615.1 of Cryptomeria japonica. Lineage (NCBI taxonomy): Eukaryota > Viridiplantae > Streptophyta > Pinopsida > Cupressales > Cupressaceae > Cryptomeria > Cryptomeria japonica. The sequence goes on along the minus strand of NC_081411.1, from coordinate 708,920,739 downwards.
CAATATCAGCAAGTTCATATTCACTATCAGAAGCAAGAGAAGTAACATTTTCATCATGAATAACATTTTCATCTATAGCATCATCAAGATTTATAAAAATAGGGTCTTTGATTCGCACAGGATCAAGACCATCATGCATCTTATGTTTTGGAGATTTTGGAGAAAATGGAATAATGCTTGTTGAAGGTGTTTTTGGAGATTGCAAAGTTTGAGAAGCAGCTGCTTGAGCTCTAAGATGACGCTTTCGTCGGCGTTCACGTGCAGAACGATTTCATCTAGTCTTAGTAGGAAGTGGAGAAGATTGAGGAGGAGGAATGTTCTCATCCTTATCACTTGGGTGTTTAGGTTGTGGTCTCTTAGGCTGAACAATAGGAGAAGAGGAAGGTCTCTTCTCTCCATAAGAGGAAGGAGGAGGAACTACTCCATATAGAGGAGGAATATTTGGTTTTGGAAGGAGACTAAGTCCATCATGACGAGGAGGGATAGGTCTACTTTTAGGAAGTTTATTAATCATAGGCATAGACATAATCACATCCATGGGAACGGGTTGGGAATCTTCTTGAGGAAAGACATTAGTTTTATCTTTCAAAGGAAGAACTTCCTTCTCAAGAATGATAGGAATATCAAGTTTAGGTGTTCTAGGTTCACTTAGAGATAGGATCATATCTGTTTTCCACTTTTGATAAGATTTGAAAAGATGATCACTTCGCAGAGGAAGAGATTGGAATTGTTTAGGCCAAAAGTAATCAATAGGAACGCTAGAAGTTCTTTCAACTGGTTTAAAGAGACTATGATTGACAGTAACCACTTCACCATTATGGGGAAATTTCAAACACTTGTGAATAGGAGAAGCAATAGCTTTCATGGAAGATAGCCAAGGATAGCCAAGCTTCACACGAAATTGTTCGAAAGATGGAATAATAGCAAAGTCCACATCAAGGGATTTGTTATGAACTTCAATAGGTAATGTAATAGAACCAATTGCAGGAGAAGAAAATGCATCAAATAGTTTCACAACCACATCTGTTTTGTCATAGATTACTTGATTCAATTGCAAAGTAAAAAGAAATTCTTCAGTAATAACATTAATCATGCACGAAGGATCAATAAGCACTCCACGGCAAGGTGTATTCTTGACTTTTGCAACTATGTATAAAGGACCATCAGGTGCCCTAATGGTTTCACTGGAATCAAATGTGATGGAAGGTTCTTTAGGGTTTTCTTGCTGCTCTACAAAGTTAATCACATTCGGAGTCATAGACACAAGACCATCAGATGAGAGAGAGGAATCATTAGCCTCAATTGCATTAGAGGTATGAGAAGGTAATGGATCAGTGAAAATCTGAAGATTTTGATTAGGAGGAGCTACAGATGTATTGCCTTTATCATTCACTCTAGAAATAGAAATAGTATTATTATCAATCAAATCTTGAATTTTACCCTTTAAAGAAAAACATTTTTCAGTATCATGCCCAGGCTGACGATGAAATTGACAAAAAGCTTTGTTATCAAAATAAGGTGAAGTAATCTTTGCAGGATCAATTTGTCTTATAGGAGGAAGATTAAGCACATTTTGTTCCAATAACTTATTCATAATACTATGCAATGATTCATTCAAAGGAGTATACTTTCTTTCTTTCTTGAAAAATTTAGAAATAGGAGGCACACCTGATGCTGCATTCACATTGTTGTTGATGATGTTTTCATTGAATTTGATGGAATCTCTGTTCGGTTTAAACTTCCCAAATGGTTGTTGACTGCTATCACCCTTATCACTCGGAGCCATAGAATGTGATTGTTCCATTTGACTCACAGTCAGTTGATAATTGTGAAGAGTTGCACACAACTGTTGGAAAGAAGTAAACTCAGAAAACAGAAGTTTGTCTCGAATATCTTTTTGTAAATTAGAAATAAAGATTCTTTGCATATCATTGTCAGGCACTGGAAAGGAAATTTGAGCATACAAATGCTTATATCTACCAATGAAATCAGTCACTTTTTCTTTAACACCTTGTTTACAATGCATTAAATCAATCAAAGTAACTTTAGGACTTATATTGTTTTGAAATTGTTGAATGAAAGCATTTGCAAGTTGTTCGAAAGAAGTAATAGAATAAGAAGGCAATGAGCAATACCATTGTAGGGATTTGTCTCTTAATGTTCTAGTGAACAGTTTTGCAAGCAACCTTTGGTCATAAGCAAAATCAGTACATATTGTTTGAAAAGTCTTAACATGTGTTAGAGGATCACCTTTACCATTATAAAGCTCCAAATGCGGGATTTCAACATGTTTAGGAGGGATAGCTCGAACAATGTCTAGAGAAAGTGGGCTCGCAACATCAAATGTGGGCACACTAAACTTAGATTGATTCATAGAGGCAATTTGTTGCTGTAAAGAAGAGACAGTTTGTGCAAGATTGTTAATGGTCGCTTCAGTCGAAGAATTCATATTAGATGTGTTAGATTGAGATGGAGGTGTTATGTTATTGAAAGAAGGTAAAGAGTAAGGTGGTGGGACTCTATGATAGTTAGTCATAGGAGATGATTGGACAGGAGGAACACTACAAGGAGGAATGGAATGGTTAAACGAATTGCCCCCTTGCGTCATGTTCATTTGTGGAGATATAATAGGGACACTCATTGGAGGAATGAATGAAGAAGTTGGATTAAATGAAGGAAGAGGGTTAATTGAAGAAGAAGGGTTGCCCCCATGACTGGTGATCACAGGAGGAATGTCTTGTGTAGAAGTAGCCATTATGTTTGATGTAAAGGTAGGTACGCTAGCAATAGAAGTCATCAAAGGAATAGAATGATTGACTTGAGTAGGAGGTTGTGTATAACCCAAATTTTCAGCACAACTCTTCATAGGCATCACATTCGAATCCACAATGTTTGCAATACCACGCAAAATATCAATTCCATTCTTATCACTTTGAAGCATACGTTTTAGACCCTCAATTAAAGGAAGAGCTTGACTATCAGGGTATTCTTGAGACATCCATTGTCGAAAATCGTCAAATTGGTTATCCAATTTCAAAATTTGTTCTTCAGAAACCTCATGGAGAGCTTCTTCATCATTAGGAGGATTAGAGGAATTACCCATGTCCTCATTAAAAAGGCTATTCAAATTAGGTTCCATCTCCTCAGTAGTTAAACCTCGGAAAGACTTAATTCTACGGCTTCGTCTAACGGGAATAGTGTAAGTAGGGCTTATTGTTGTAAAACTCATGCACTAGAGAGGGAGAGAAAATTTTGATTTTAGAGGTAACAATTTTCAATAAAATCAGCCAATCTTCTGGATTTAAGCTATTAAATTTAATCAGGATAATCTCCCGAAATTTCAGAAAAAATGTCAGGGACCATGGCGCTTCGGAGTGCACACGGTCCTGGCAACTTTTTTCGAAATTTGCAGGGATGAAAGTTATGATAATTTTAGAGCTAATCTGAAAAAATTGAGTGGTTTTATGATCTGTAGATAGGCCAAATTAAAGTTGCAATCTCGAAATTGAACCCTACCAAGATTGTCGAAAAATGCAAAAATTTGAATTTTGAAAAAGAGAGGGAAATTGAAATTTTGAATTTTATGATTTTAGAGGGAATACCAAAAGCAATGCAAGTTTTGAAATTCAAAAGTTGACTCAATTTCACGCAAAATTCAATTTTGGAAGCGGAAATCAAAGTTGTTGTAATTAAGCACTTAATTTCAAAAGTCACAGATTGCAAGAATTTGAATAAAGCACTGAAATTTCGAATGAATGCAAACACACTTTTCAGATTTAGGACAGTAAGAACACAATTTTGACACAAAATTTCAATTTCAACAATTTTTGAATGATTAGAAGCCTCGATCCAAGCAATCACTAGACCAACTTTGACTTTAATTTTGAAAGTGTTATAATTGATAAAATCAGCCAAAATTCTGGATTTTAGCAGGAAAATACAGTAAGATCTAGCTCCCGAAATTTCGAAAAAAATGTCGGGGACGATGGCGCTCGGAGTGCACACGGTCCTCGCAACTTTTTTCCAAATTTTCAGGGATGAAAGATATTGTGATTTTATTGCGGAATCCAAAGTTACAGCTGATTTGGAGATGTTTTGATCAGTGAAATTGTCGGACAAAGGTTGAATCAAGAGGGTTTTAAAAATTAGGGTTTTAACACTTAACCACTTAATTTTCAAAATTAAAGCATAGATATGAATTGATAATTTGTAATAGAAGGGTAGATCTGAAACAAGCATTAACATTTAGACATTTCACAAGCTTAATTACTAAAAAGAAAATTTACGATTTTTATGCAATTAACCTCTAAAATTTTGCAAAAGATCAACATGGAAATGTAATCAAGGAATCCAATTTTCAGATCTAACCATGAATAATCAGAAAGGATGTTCACATCGGGTTCACCAAAATGTAAAGCGAAAAATCGCGATCGAACCCTAGTTGCTCTCCCCTCTTCCAACTCCAAGGAGAGAGAAGGGAGATTCACTAGGGTTGATGGTTTTCACTTAGGGGAGAGACTTTACATTCAAAAGAGGGGTTGAAACCCACAAGATCCAATCCCACACAATGCAAGATTGGATGCTAAATGTGTTTCAAGGGTTAAGAAAGCAAGGCTACCCTCTTTTGTAAAGAATGTTGATAGAAGAATTAAGCTAGGAATGCATAGAAAGTGACAAAGATTCGCTTATAAACTGAGATAGGGATACGGTATGAAGCTGCGGACCTGGAATTAGCAGTAAAATGTTGATACGGCGTTGTCCTGCAAATTTGAGCAAAAGTTGTCGGGACGATGGCGCCCGAGCGCCACGGTCCTCCGAAAAATCCGCGAAACGAAGGGGGATCTGTTCGTCTCTGCACAAGGATTCCAGATCTTCAATTTCAGCCGTGTACCTGCAACCTACACACAGAAAAGTGAAGACGATTGGGGGTTAGGGATTAGGGGTTTGCCTTTAGGTCAAACCCCAGTTTTGGAATTAACCAAGAAATGAGCAATGCTGTAAATGTAAATGTCTGTAATGTAAAACAAGTACTAATACCTTGTTGTAAGGATGTTTGTATCCTTATGTGCGAAGGTATAGATGTTGTATGTTGTATGTTGTAGTAGTATGTAGTAAGTGATCTCCTCTTCAATGGTTGAATCCTTGTCTTGAATGCAACACTTAGCCTTGAATGGAGACTTGAAATGATCAATTGCTTGAAGGAATGCTTGAATGCTTGAATGCTTGAGTATAATTTCCACGCTTTTTCCATCATGTCGAATGAAAGAGGAAAATGTAGTTTATATACTTGTCAATTAGGGCTGATAGACTGATTTTCCCGACCTTAGGCCGACCAGGAAAGACAATTTTCCAATTTGCAAACATAAAGACCCGAAGTCCAAAAGAGACTGGGCCCAAAATAGGACCCAGGGACCAGGGCACTAGGCGCCATGGTCCTGGGGGACCAGGGCACTGAGCGCCCTGGTCCTGAAGGACCAGGGTGCTGGGCGCTCTGGTCCCACCTCCCGGGACAGCAGGGTGTAAAGGAGGTTCAGGCCAGGGTGCAAGAAAATGTAGTTTTTGGTGTCGTGAGCAAGTTTTGGGGTCTCCATTTAGGTCCAGTGTTGCGTTACCATTGTGCAGACCCAAATGCGGTCGAAATTGCAAGTGTCACAATTTTAGGACGCTACACCTTAATGAATATCAACAATTTCCTTTTATTGAAATGCAAACATCTCCATCATTACCACTCATCATTAGATCTTAAACCAACAAACTTGATCAGTTAGAGTTTAACAAAAAACAACTGGTAGGGTTTATTAGTCACATTGCATAGAAAAAGGGTTCAACCTTATACATCGGTTTACTGGTTCAACTCACAAACTAACATACCGGTTTACAACATCTTCCACAAATCTCTTCCTATCGGTTACAAGCCAATATCAATAACAACAACAATATCAACAATATCATAAATACCATTACTGGTTCAATTGATGTCAATGACAACATAACATATCATTAATACAATCTTCATGCAAATGCCAATAGAGGATTCCTATACAAGTTTGGGAATAAGTTTATTATTTTTTATTATTTTAGTTTTGGAGGAGTTTATGTGGTATTGTTTTTAGAGTTTTTGGCTTGAATTTTTGGAGAGAATTTTGGGAGAGGAAATTGTGAGTGCTAGTAAGATTTTGATTGAGTTTGGTTTCTTGTGGAGGAATGATTTTGGAGAGCCTCTAGGATTTGATATTAGGGTGTTGTTAGAGGATTTGATGGAGGAATTTTTCTTTCTACTCTTTGGTATTTCGATGGTTGGAATCTCTTGGTTTCTCGTGGATTGCCTTTGTGCTACCTTCTCTCTTCAATCTTTTCTATTCTTGTTGTTTTCGAAGGAGTCGAGGCAGGGTTTAGAAACCCCTATGAATGTTATATGATTTTACTTTTTGGGGGAATATTAAATGATTCTTTTAGTGTTTTTAATTATTATTTGAAAGGGATTTTAATTTTGGTCATTTATATTTAATCATTAGCATTGAATGCACTTTTTTTCTCTATGTTTGTAAATGGGTTGTTCTTAGGGTTTTCAATTCCCTTATGAATGAAATTTTATTCTTGGAATTTTTATTAGATAAAATGGTGTATTTGATGTCTTCCATTGATGTTTGAAATTGATTTTAAGTTCTCGTTCAATGTATGTCATTTTGTGTTGAGATGCCCTCTCTAAACAGAGTTTTTAAGTGGCTATTTTGTGAGTTTTGAGTCTTGTAATTTTATATGTCTTGGGGGCCAATTTAAGGTTTTTATTAAGGGAAATAGGTCCCTCTCAAATGGATCTTCTCCTATTTTCACTTTCAAGGCCTATAGATTGGTCAATTTTGCTTCCCAATTTGACCCTTCTCAACAACACCATAATAGGCTCAATTGCATTGTTTAAGCCTTCAACTGCACAACACAAGACATCAAATGTGTAGGATGTATCCTCAATTGCATATATTGAAGTGCCAACGATGCATGTACTAGACCAATTATGCACAAAACCCAAATTTTCACTTGTTTGGGTCAGTTCTTATTTGTGGGGTTCCTGGTGAGTTACCAGAGGCTTGGGATTGATTTGGAATCTATTATTTTGTGTTTGGGGATATATAAGACCTTATTTAAGTTGATTAATGTTTTTATATGTTTCTCTATGCTTGATTATAATTATCTCATTTGTAATTAGATTTACTGATGTATTTTGATGGATAAGGCCTAGAGAGGCCCTGTGTATGATTTATGATTTCGATTCTTGATTATGGATTCATGTATGATTCATTTGATATATCTATGCAATGGGTGCTAACCATTCCTTGGAATGGAACTGTACGTCAGAGGAATCTATGTGCAAGTTAGGGGGAGTAGCTCTGAATGGGTGTTGGGGACCTAAAGTGACTGTCAAGAAATCTCATTAAGAGTTTCCTAAAACAAGTGATAACATAATAAATGAACCAAGGAAAAAAACACATTAAAAAGATAATTAAGGTTCCCCACCCATGGCCTTGAGTTCTATTTTATACTAATGATGGGATTGGGAAGGCTTGTCCATCTTGGGGTCGTTGATATGGCATGATCGAACTTCCTTGTCTCCATGAAATGATTGTTCACTTCCACATGTATCATCAAATGGGTGTCAAGGTCTAGAGAGGTTACCAAGGAAACTCACATTGATGTCATGTGATGAAACTCTTTCCTATTTGTACCCAAGGATCCTACCCTAGTGCTTGTGTATAGAAGCCTCCAGTGGAACCTTGTTGAGAGTCTTTCTTATCCTTGTGTTATCCGATTGTCTTGATCATGGTGGTGTTGTTGTTAGCCTAGTTTTATTGTGTTGTTTATGGCCTTATGTCTATCTCCTAAGGACGTTTGGGTGGACCTAATCAATCCACATGGTCAGGTGGTTGTTTCCTACCTCCATTGGGGACTGGTGGACTTGTTCATGTGTGTTGGATGGATCTTTCTTTCAAATTTCCATCACGTCTCTATTCTTGATGTAGATGATTCAGTTATGTATCCGTAGAGGATGTGTAGATCATTAAACATTATTAAAATTGTTTTATTATTATTCTATATTGGACACTCCTTAGGGAGATTTATGTAATGTTATTTAATTTAATAATTGGAAAGATATGTAATCCTAGAGTACTATTTAAGTGGTGCGATGTTGATACTGAATACTCTTATATGGATAGATGTTTTATCATTTCATATGCAAAAAGGTTGTCATAGGAAGACTTAGTTTGGTGTTTAAAATGAACCTAGTGATAGATATCTATGTTTGTGCATTATGTATCTTATGGTATTTCATCATGGTTTTAGATTATTAGTTATTGTTTAGAGCGTTGCATAGGTAGCGACATTAGGGAACCTACAAGAGGAATTAGGTTATGTGAAACTTATCTTTCGCTTGTGAATTTTTTATAATTAATTTCATAATGAGTTATTAATGTAATGTGATTTGTCTTAAAAAAAATATTGCTATGTTTGGTTGGTTGGTTAGCTATTGTCTACTCGGATTCCTTCATAGGGTGTTACATCATGGCTTTCTATTGTAGGTCAAAAGTACAACTTGATGGGTTAAATCTAAGGTCGCCATTAGATTCAAGAGATTTGAGAAAGATAGAATCACCTTTTGTTTTATCCAATTTTGACTCCAGAGGCTAGTTGTAGAGCCATTTGAAGTTTGGAGGTGCAATGATAATTCAGGCGTCAAAATTATGCAATATTTTAGTCATTTAGAGTCCTTATTTCAAGATTTTTATTTTTATTTGGGGTAGAATTTTGTACTCTTCATAGTGGTGTAGGAGTTTTTTGATTTTGATAGACAATTTTTCAGAAAATTGTGAAATCCCTATTTTTGTAACTTTCAGGGCATCATTCGAGGTCATATGGAATCCTTTTCAAGTGCATTTTTTTTTTTTCCAAATTATATATTTTTTTCTGTATTTTATAGGTGTTCTATCAGTTTGTAGTCATTGTGATAATTCTTTTTACTTTCACCACATGGCCTTATTTAGCTTATGTTGGGAAAATGTAATGCATAGATCATAGTTTGGTCTTTTACATATTGATTTGAGTCTAATATAGCTTAATTGTGGCAATTGTAATTACTAAAAATTAGAATTCCACTTTGTCTCTATTTTACAAGTGACAATTGTTATTGCACTAAGTATAAAGTGTCAAATCATTTCTAGGGGGTTCTTTGTTTGAGTGAATTTGGGGGTGTCTGATGTACTTCTTCCTTCCTCTCCTTTGAGTTCTTGTGAATTTAAGTTATGGATTCTCCTAAATTTCATTTTTTAACTTCAAATAATTATGCATCTTTGAAAAAAAGATTAATCAACTTTAAGAACTATTTTTTTATCTATTTAAACCTGCAAGAAAGGGCACCAAAGCATGAGGGAGTCAACCACTTTAAGAAATCTTTGTTACCTTCTTGATTTAATTATAAGTACTACCTATTTAGAATCATTGCTTGAATAGTTTTATTTTCAAATATGTAATCACTTCCCATATGATCATTACTTTAATTATTTACTTCATGATGCATACTATTTGCTTATAGTCGATTCTTTATATATTTACTTGGTCCTACATACTATTTACATACTATATGGAGCTTTCTTTATTCTCCTTTACATGGACTATCAAAGTTGACCTCACTTAGAATTTGACGTAGTCTCTTATTCCTCTCGTATTCACAGCCTACATTATGTTATGTGTTTGTAGTCTCTGCAATGACACATAGATAGCCATTGTCTTAAGCTCCATGTGATAATTGCCAATATTGATAAAAGTAATCACATCATAGTAAATCCAATTTCATCAATGAACAACTTCGAATATAATATTCATGTGAATTCTACAACCAATATAATTAAGTAAATTGAGATTTGAAAGATTCTCACATCTATAAGAACATATACTTCCCAAAGGGAGAAATTATTAAGGGCCCAAGAGGGTAGACCAACTAGAAAACATATCAGGCACAAGATATAATTGCTAAAGATTTCTTATGTTATAAAAATGTGGGTGACTCATATCTTAACCGTCAAAACTTCAATTACCAAATCTAGAATAATTTGACATCTTCCCTTAGGTAAGGTTCTCTTCAAAGAGTTATGGATTTTTATAATTGATCTTTGCTTCAAACTTTGCAAAAATTAATATTTTACTATCATATGTAACAAATCAAGTAAAAAATAAATAAAGACCAATCCACTTGATTCCCACTTAGATGTTAACATTTACACAAGAAATAATATTTGAGTGCACAATCAATAAGATTAACCTATTAAAGAAGAGGATATTTTAATTAATTGGTTTTTCATGGAGTAATTGATTTGTAAGCCATTTATAAGGAGTTATAAGGATTTAATTGTGAGGGTGCATTATCACACAATTTGATTCTCACTCTTGTTCTTAATTATGGCCACACATATATTAAAATTTTGTGCTTTCGAAACCATCTATGCTACACTTGATAAAACCTTTGAAGGTTTGAATAGATTTTAAATGGTCATGCTTAGACCTTTTGGGCTATTTATGCTACATTTTATGATACCTCCAAAGACTCACTAAATACATCAAATGGAGAGTGTATTGCAAGATCATATTGGAGGCTAGTGGCACTAGAGAATGGAGGAATTTTCATCATCTCATGCTGGCTTCTCTCTTTGAGATGATGCTTTGCATGAGAAGTATTTTTTATTTCTATCTTTCTTTGCTTTTTAATTCTCACAAATTTGAAGAATGCATGTATTTTTAAGTTTAAACTTTGAAGACAAAGAAGGGGTTTTATGTCCAACTCAATATGGATTGTTTCCTAGAGAGTTCATGAGACTTCGATCAAGAATTATACTTTTATGAGGGCCAAGAGACAACCTGATGGAGTCCTATTTGTGTAGAGGTTACTATGGATTGTTGTTGAAAAAATTAGTGTGCAATTTAGGATTTTAGGGAGAGGGTAGTCTAGGAGCTTGAGATTTCGACTCAACGCTACACCCTTATGAGTGTTATGAGCAATTTGATGGAGGTATACCTAATTTAATATTTTTTTATTCAAAGATATATTGTCTCGGGAATGTGTATATATTTTAGATAATCAACAGATATTGTTGTGTAAGCTTTACTAAGGAGTCTTTTGGCTGGGTGAGATCTGAGGTTTTGACGAATGTAATTAGGGGAGAAATGCTAGTATAGTTAGTTTATTACATTGTTTAACATTGCTTACTTTGTAGAAATTACGATGTACAGTAATGCTATTACCATTGAAAATAATTTAGCAACTACTTTACATTTTATAAATATGTATTATAGGCATCTAATCTCTTGAAATAGGTTTGTGTAGGCATTAAAAAATGATGGAAGTTGAGACCATTCTACATCTTCTAGGAAGATACATATATAGGAAGAGTGATCATCAGAATTTAGATTCCTATTTAAAAATTCAAATTTGACGATAAAGTTGTTATGTGATATTAATTCATGAATTGTAGTAATTATTCCATTTATTACTAATATATTTACTAGCACTAATAGCACTTGATTTAGTTAGGAATGCAAGAATTGCCATGTTAATTATGTCATTATAGTAGAGCATAACAAGGAATACATGATTTAAATTGAGTAGGAATATATGTGAGTGATGGTCCATTGATAATATATCTCCTTATTTGGGAATGTTAATAACTATACACATGTAATTGGTAGCTTGTCTATGCTCCCTATATTGCTAGCAATGTATATTCCTCCAAGTTGGCTAAGTGACCATGAATTTAGAAGTTCTCTACTTTGAATATTCAACAAATCACTATATGTTGGCCATGTCATTATTTATATTATCTAAGGATCATATTTAATACTATATTATAATTTTGAATCAGCTCTATGTCAATCTATAAGTAATTATTATATTGAACAAAGTTAGTAATTTCATTAGATCCCCACTTTCTAACACTTATAGTAGATAAACCATAAATAATTTAAAGATGATGCAAACTAGTGATTTGCAAGGTTTTGAATGTAGATTTGAAATATATATTTAAAAAATTAAAAAATTATTAATGTTTTTACATAACTTTTAATAACTTAATTTTTAATAATAAACATCATTTTGAAAAGGTGACATTTATCTCATACTACATAACTATTTTTTATACAAATGATAAAATTGTAACTTATAAAATATAGATTTGTGACATAAATATCTAGTGCATGAATATTTGCTATAATTTTTGTTGCATTTATTTTTTAATTAATTCTTTAAGTCAAAGTAATTATAATTTGGATAGAGATTTATGTCATATCACATAACTTTTTTATATGCATTTGAATCAATTTCTTTTGTTTTTGCTAAAATGTGCAAATAAATACCTAGGAAAAAAACATTTCTAAGATCTTTTTTCTCTACTTTTCTATTTTTCCACATGTATGAAACAAAGACCTTAATGTTTAGTGAAAAACCTACTCCTACAAGAAATTAAAAAGTAATATAACAATTAAATTAAAAAAATAGAAATATAGCTTTTAGAAAGCTTATAATTAGGGTTACATAATTACAAAACATAAATTATAATTAAGTTCATCTGATCCTCCAAAAGGTAATGCAAAAGTGGCTTTTGGTCAACAATATTAAAATGGAGAGGATACTCTATTGCATAAATGATTGAAGACTAGAGAGGTTGTATCTAATGAGGTTTTACCTAATCATCATCAATTAAAATTCTTTCAATGGAACCTCCTAGGACTTAAATTATTATATTTTCTAAATAAAATATGAATTTAAAAAAACTCAGGATGTCACACAAGTGAGACACACTATTTTGGTAGCACCATCCCATTTGTTTAACTAAGATATTAGTATTTTGTGTAAACTTCAGACTAAATCTTGAAAGAGGATTAATGATTAAACTCTTAACCCCTTAATATTTCAAATTCCTACAAATTTTTAATAGATTCTTAAAAACACTTATGACTTGTTTCTTATATGAAAGATATAATTAAATAAAGACTAATAATTTATTTTTTATTATACCTTGATATATTTTAGATATCCAATTGTGACATTTGGCCACGTTAAACTATGCTCAAGATTGGTTTCTATCCATTTCATGAATTTTGAGATTAATTTAACTTAGGAATTAAAAAATGAAGAATGAGAGGAATCTATTACTATTAGTGTATTAGATGTATATGAACTTATTGATCAACAAAGGTCAATCATGAGTTAATATATTCCCTTCAAAGGAAGATCCGACTATTGTAGTTATTTTATAAAAATCAAGTTCTCTTTAAGTCAATATTAATAAAAGAAATCATGTCTTAGTAAATACAAGTTCATCAATAAAGAGCTTCAAACATAATATTCAAATGACTTCCACAACCAAAATAATTACGTAATCAAGATTTTAAAGATCCTCACATCTATAAGAATGTATAATTTCCAAAATAAAAATTTGTCAAGGGCGAGGGAAGACCAACTAGATAACATATCAAGCATAAGATATAATTGCTAAGGATTTCCTATGTTGTAAAAATTTAAATGATTTAAATCCCAACCATCAATCCTTTCTTGATAAACCTCCAACTTTGTGAAGCAGTCACCAGTGAGGAGGAACCTCAAAGAGACCAATCCGGAGTAGTCAGCAAGAGTAACACAACAAAAACACAAAGATATGATGGATGCAATGCAGAACACGTTGTTTTATTTCATGAAAATTGATTACAAATAACAGGTAACAACTGGATTACATCAAAACTAGCTCACAAGCCTAGTAGAACATACAAAATAGGTCACAACTGGTACCTTGAATCTTAAGATCTATCTTCTATGCATAGTCTCGCTCCTTGATTCTTCAACTGATTACATTTTAATGTGCAATTACAATTATATATATGATACAAGGGATCTGGTCAGCCCAAAAAGGGATCAAAACCCGAAGAACAAGACCTAACATGTAAAACCAACAAGGTCGACCTTCGCCAAGAGATTCCTCTAGAAAATTCAAAGGATGAAGTGTAGATCATGGGAAAAGGTCGGCCACATGCCAAATAAAATCGACATCAACACCCAAGGATCCAATAGCATTAGAAGGGGTTTGAGTAGATAACCGAAATAGGTCTAGACAACCAGTAACAAGGAACTGTCAACCAGTAATAGGAAACTATCAAGGAAATCGATAGCGATATCTTGCCGAAAAATGATCGAAATGTGATGCTGTCTGGAAATAAGAAAGATGATCAATTCTTCCAGTACAATCCAACTCCATAGGATCCAATGAGCCAAAACTGGGACACAGAAAGAAAAGCTGAAATTGCAAATAGAAAGCAAAACAAAATGAAAATATTTTTGGTTGATGCAAGATTGCTATGAACCGGGGATGCTCCTGCATTAGACATCCGGGGTTATTGAAAAAACTGAGCCTCTCACTTTTCTGGGGTCAAAGGAAAACCAAGGCTGTCTACCTCTGCTTGAGAAATCTAAGATGAATCTTCAACTGGTTTGTCCTTCCACTTCACAAGATACTCCTTATACTAATTGCTCTGGGTACTCCGCCGAATCCTACTATCTAAAATTTCTTCAATCTGATCTAGTTCCTTCTGGGGAAACTATTTCTCCAAGTCTACAATATTGTCCTCACTAAATTTTGGTTCATGATACTCATGAAGATCTATAATGTTAAACATAGGTGAAATACTCAGACTATCCGGTAATTCCACTTCATATGCATTTCTTGAACTGAACTTCCTCAAAATCTTGTAAGGTCCAAAAATTTTCATCTGCAATTTGTTATAAGTTCCAACTGGGAATCTCTCTTTTCTTAGATATACCATCACTTCATCACCAAATTCAAATTCCTTATGTCTCCTCTTGTAATCTGCCTTCTCTTTATACTTGCTATTCATGTCCTCCAAGTGCTACTTAACCTAAATATACAAGGATGCCATGTGCTTTGCAAAGTCTTCTGCTTTTGAACTTCTTTGGTCTTCACTACTAATGTCCCTCAATTCTAATATACATCTAGGATGCACTCTAGTAACAATCTCAAAAGGTGTTCTTTCGATACTCCCATTTACTGAATTGTTGTAGGCAAACTCTGCTTGTGCAAGGATCAAATCCCAACTTCTGATTTAATCTCCAACTAAAAATCTCAACAATTTTCACAAGCTCTGGCTAACTACTTTTGTCTATTCATCAGTTTGTGGATGAAAAGTAGAACTAATCTTCAAATCTGTCTTCATCTTCTTCCAAAGTGTTCTCAAAAAATAGCCAATAAACTTAGTGTCTCTATCCGAAACTATGCTCTTAGGTAATCCATGCAATCTCACCATTTCCTTGAAAAATAGGTCCGCTACATGTAATGCATTTGATGTCTTCTTACAAGGTATGAAATGAGCCATCTTCAAGAATATATCCACTACCACAAATATAGAATCATTCCCTCTCAGTGTTTTAGGAAATCAAAGTACAAAATCCATGCTTATATCCTCTCAAGGTCTTACCAGTACTGTAAAAGGTTAATACAATCCCACATTCTGACTACTACCATTTGCAACTTGACAAAATCTACAAATCTGCACATATCCCTTAACATCCTTATGAATCTAGGGCCAAAAGTAGTGCTCACTCACTAATGCTACTATTTTGTCAATACCAAAATGTCCAGCCAATCCTCCACTATGTTTCTCCTTTATCAAATTATCCCTCATAGAACTCTTAGGTATGCACAATTTAAATCCTCTGAATAACATCCCATCCTGAATGAAGTTATCCAACCACTTGCTTATGTATACCATAGCTGGTTCTCTACATGCTTTCCAAGGTTCTGCAAAATTCAGGTCATCATCATACAAAGTCTTCAATTCTTCAAATCCTAATACTGTCACTCTCATCTATGTTAGCAAATCCCTTCTCCTACTTAATGCATCATCAACTTTGTTATATTTTCCACTTCTATGCTTCAACACAAATGTGTAACTCTGCAAAAATTCTACCCATCTCATATGTCTCTGATTCAACTTACTATGATTGTTCAAATACTGCAAAGCTTGATGATCTATATACAACACAAACTCCTTAGGTAACAAGTAATGTCCACTTTTTCAAGGCTTGAACTATGGCATACAACTCCTGATCATACATTGAATATCTCCTCCAGGTACCATTCAATTTCTCACTGAAATAAGCTACTGCTCTCCCTTCCTGACTCAAGAATGCTCCTATTATTGTTCCACTTGCATCACAGTCCACTTGAAATACTTTATTACAATCTTGTAAAGCTAACACATGCTTCTCAGTCACTTTCTGCTTCAATAGTTCAAAATTTTTTGTTTTCTCTAGTGGTCCACTTGAATTCCTTCTAATCTCCCCTCATGGTCTCAATCATAGGGTTACAAACTGAACTGAAATTTCTGATAAACTTCTGGTAAAAACTATAGAATGCATGAAATGATTTTACCTTTCCAATGCTTTCTGGTGTAGGCCACTCAACAATTGTTTTCACTTTCTCAGGGTCCATCTTCAAACCATCCACAAACATCACAAATCCCAAATAGACTAACTCATCCTTCATCAAAGTACACTTCTTAATATTTATCAGCAACTACTCTTCTCTCAACCTTTGCAAAACTTATCTCAAAAGCAACAAATGCTCCTCTTTTGTCTTACTAAAAATTAGAATGTCATCCAAATACACAATAACAAACTTACCCAATAATTTCTTCAATACCTTATTCATTAGCCTCATGAAAGTACTTGGTGCATTAGTTAACCCAAAAGGCATCACCATCCATTCATAAAATCCTTCATTTGTCTTGAATGTTGTCTTCCACTCATCTCCTTCTCTGATCCTGATCTGATGATATCGACTCTTCAAATCTATCTTTGTAAAGTATTTTGCTCCACTCAAATAGTCCATTATGTCATCCATCCTAGGCAAAGGAAACCGGTATTTCACTGTGATCTTGTTTATTACTCTAGAATTAGTACACATAAGGGCTTAGGCTTTACCTAATCAAACCTCTCTTCAATAGCTCTTGCACTTGTCTATCCAGTTCTTCATTGGGTGTGCAGCTTTGTTAGGCAAACTAGCTCCAAGAACCAAGTCCATGCAATGACTGATACTTCTCATAGGTGGCAATCCATCAAGAACATTATTTGAGATGATTTCTTCATATTCTGTCAGCAAATATTCTATCTCTTCCGGTTGTCTCTCCTTGGGTTCTGATTTCTCAGTCTTCTTAGGAATTAAGCCAAAACACACATTCTCATGTCTCAATCCATCCAAGAATTTCCTTCCATCTACCAAATAGATTCTAGCATTCATACATACTTCACTCTTCAAAGGTTCCTCCAAGGGTAACAAGGTTTGCTTCATCCCATTGGCCACAATAGTGTATGTATTCTTCCTCCCATCATGTACTGCCTATGTATAAAACTGCCAAGATCTACCCAGCAAAAGATGAAACATATCCATAGGCATAATATCACACAAGACTTTATCATGATAATTCCCGATTTTCAATTTCACCAAACATTGCTCACTTACTAACAACTTATGTTCATCCTAAGTCCATGCTATCTAATAAGGCTTAGGGTGTTTCAATCTTTCCAAATTCAACTTATGCACCATCTCTTCTGAAACAAGATTATTTGGACTAACACTATCAATAACAACTTTACAACACTTACTGGATACCTTGCATCTGGTCTTGAACAAATTCTTCCTCTGCAAGGGCTCTTCATCTCCTCCGGTATGACACAAAGCTCTCCTCATCATCAACAATTCTCCATCTTTTAGTTTGTTGTCTAATTTGGTGGGGTTTTCTTCCACAACTGCTACTCTTTTGGTATTCTTTGTCTTCTTACACTCAAAAGCATGATGTCCTTCTCCCTCACACATATATCAAGTTCATTTGAATGTTCTCTTGTCTTCCAAAATTCTCATTCCAGTAGCCATGAGGTTCTCTCCTCTGGTAGAAATTTCTATCATCCTTCTGGTATGAATTACCTTCTTTGTTCACTTCCTTGTCCTTGTTTTGATCTGTACAGTTTCCTCTTCCTCCTTTAAATCTTCCTTTGGTAAACCCTCCACCTCTGCCTCTCTTCCTCTACTCATATCTTTTATTTAGCTTGTCTTCTTCCTCTAGGGCATACTAGTAAGCCTCTTTAGTACTCTCCAATTTGACCAAACTGAGTTCATCTTGTATAGACATCCACAATCCATTCAAATATCTTGCAACTTGTTCAACTTCATCATCAACATGTCCAAATATGATGTTCAACTTGTAAAATGCTTTGGCGTATTCGTTCACACTAGATTCCTTCTGTCTCAAATTCTACAACTTCCCGAACAGATTCACTTGATAATCAGTTGGCATAAACTTTGACTTCAACTTAGCAATTATTTGAGCCCATGTCTTAATCTTCTCTTTACCTCTTCTTTGTCTATCAACTTGCAAATGCTCCCACCAAAGAGAAGCATGACCTTTCAACTGGGTACAATCATATTTCATTGTCCTCTCTTCTACAGTGTTTTCAAAATCGAAATACTTCTCCATCTTCGACATCCAATCTATCAATTCATCTGAATCCAACTTCCCATCATATTCTGGTGAGGTAAAATGAGGTATAGTATTCTCCCTACTCAAAATCCTCAAAAACCTTTCCTCATCTGGATCAACCATCAGTGGGTTTACTTGTTCTACCAGGGTTTCTTCTCCTTCATCTTCACTTACATCTTCAATATGTTAGCCTCTTCTCTAGGTTGTCTCCAAGGCTTCCAATGGGGCTTCTATCCCTTGCAAAATCTCCATCATAGTAGGGTCTGCATTCCCACGTGCTCCACCATTCCCATTTCCTCTTCATGCCATCATTTACGCCAGTCCTCTGTAGATGCAATTCGGATCCTCAATCCGCCAACCTACAACAAAAATATCAGGACACGCAACCTCCGAAATGAAAAATCACTCTGATACCACTTGAAGTAGTCACCGGTGAGGATGAACCTCAATGAGATCAATCCGAACGGATCAACAAGAGTAAGCACAATGAAAACACAAAGATATGATGGAGGCAATGGAGAACAAATTGTTTTATTTCACGAAAATTAATTACATCCAACTGGTAACAACCGGGTTACAACATAACCAGCTCACAAACCTAGTAGAACACACATAATAGGTTACAACCAGGACCTTAAATTTTAAGATCTATCTTCTATACATAGTCTCGCTACTTGATTCCACTTGAAGCAGTCACCGATGAGGAGGGACCTCAAAGAGATCAATCTGGACCACTCACCAAGAGTAACACAATGAAAACACATAGATATGATGGAGGCAATGCAGAATAGATTGTTTTATTTCAATAAACTTGATTACAACCATCCAGTAACAACTGGGTTATAGTATAACCAACTCACAGGCCTAGTAGAACATACATAATAGGTCACAACCGAGACCTTGAATCTTAAAATCTATCTTTTACACAAAGACATAACACCAAGAATTACGTGGGAAAACCCTTTCGGGGAAAAAACCCACCACCAATAGTTGAACAGTTTATTTTCAGTAAATGAACTTACAAGAAAGTTTCAGTCTGCAACTATAGGTATTAGTTCTTAGATTCTCATGAACTGGACACTACAATTGGCTCACCAAAGCAGTTACTCACAATAGTTATCCAATGACTTCATATACCAAATTGTCGATAGTTCATCTGAGCAACGACACCAATGGTTGGAAGTCTAACTATCTACATCGGCCTACATTCATGAGAAACACAATATCCCACATGCACTAGGAAGTTGGGTCGGTTCGTATTTATATATACCGACAAGACCATCTTTAGTGTCCAAGTTTTCACCTTTTGGACTTCGGTTCAAGCGCACACCCATAGTCGGTCTCTACTCCATCAGTCATTGAAAAGACCACAAATATGTTGCTCTGATCTCCCAATGAACTAGTAGATGACTCTACTAATGTGGCTCTAAACAAGTCGACTCCATTGGGTATCAGCGTAACTCCAAAACTACATCTTTGATGGCCAATGACAGACTTGATCGCCAAAGGTGAATGCATCGAATATCGATGTAGCTTCTCACAAACTCCTCCAATAAATGATGTCAACCTAAGGAAACTCCATCGGGTATTGATGTAACACTGAACAGGTTCACTCAATAGCCAATGCTACCCCAATGACTGAAAATGACTTCGTCGGGTCATTGGGATGACTTCAAACCTGCTTCTCTAAGCTCTGTTACACTTCAAGACATAGGAAGACAAACTCATCGGGTATCAATATAGCAGATCGAGACCACTCCTAATGACCAATACCTACTCTGATATGTCGAGTTCATCGGCAAAGGTTATACTGATAGAGCTCACAAATTTTATTCACACTATTTCGTCAGCTAGAGTTAACCTGATCAGTATGAACAAAGGTCAAGTGAATTAGAGGCACATTTCCAATAGCTTCATCACCTTCACTAAAATCACCATACCAGTTAACCTATGGTTGTTATCCTTTGTGAATATCCTCATCAACTTTTACATGCACACTCTCAATGACTCTTCTTATTCTTTTGTTGTAGCATTTGTAGGCCTTGTTGTTAGATGAGTAACCAAGGAAGATTCCTTCATCACTTCTAGAGTCAAAACTTCCTAGACCATCCATATCTTTCTTGATAAAGAACTTGCTTCCAAATACTTTGAAGTATTTGACTGATGGCTTCTAGTCATACCACAACTCATAAGGTACCATTTTGTTGTTTGTCCTTAATTGAACCCAATTCAAAGTATATGCAATAGTATGAACAATGTCCTTCCAGTATGTGTCTAGCAGATTGGCCTTATTTAACATGGTTCTGGCCATCTCCTAAAACTATCCTATTTTTCCTTTCTACCACACCATTTTATTATGGTGTCCTAGGAGCTGATTATTTCCTTTTAATTCCATATTTTTCACAATAATCTTCAAATTCATTTGATGTAAATTCTCCACCTCGATCTGATCTTAGGCATTTTAACCTGCACCCACTTTCTTTCTCTATCGTCTTCCTAAAGATCTTGAATCTATCAAATGCTTGTGACTTATCTTGTGGGAAGGTGACCCAAATCATTCTTGAGTAATCATCAATAAAGAGCATAAAGTATCTTTCACCGGCAAGTGGTCTTGTCCTAGTTGGACCACATAGATCTGTATACACAATTTCAAGTGGTCTTGAGGTGTTGTGCTCTTTTGCCCTGAAACTCACTTTAGTTTGCTTCCCTTTCACACATTCATCATAAAATGTGCTTTCCGGTTGGGTGGAATATTCCTAACACACCCCTTTCTACTTACTGCAACTAAGTTATCAAAGTTTATGTGGCCTAATCTTCAATGCCATAGCCAGCTTTCATCAACCTATCCTAACATGCATTGGGACTCATAATATTCCTTCAGATTGTAAACATTGCCATCTGTTCTCTTTCCTTCTGCCACAACCTGACTGGTATTGTCTTTCTTTATTTGGCAACTGGTTGAGTCAAAGATGAATTTATAACCTTTCTCACACATCTGACTCACACTCAGCACATTGTTCTTTAGGCCTTCCACATAATATACATCATGTGCCTTCAATTTTCCATCAATACTTAGAGTACCGTTTCCCTTTATTTTGATGGATGAGTTGTCTGCAAATCTTATTGAACCACCATTCCAGTCTTCAAGTTTGATGAATTTCTTTTTACCACCTATCATGTCATTGGAGAAACCACTATCTACAACCCATAGATTTTCCCTTCTAGCATTTAAGGCAGTCTACACTATCAGACTTGATTTAGCCTTTTCCTTTTCTTTCTCAACCCATACTGGTTTGGTTTCCTTATTTTTGTCAGCTGCAATTTTGTGCTCAAATTCAACTACTAGTTCTTGATCAGGATTTGTCTTCTTTTTCTTGATTTTCCTATTTTAACAAAGCCTTGCTATATGTCCAAACTCTTGACAGTTATAGCATTTCACATTTTCATTTAAAGATAAATCCTTAACATTATTGCGGGGCGCTAGTTTATTCTTCCTACATTCAAAAATCCTATGACCATATCCATTGCATTGATAGCAGACAACATTCATATCCCAAAGTGAATAAAATGGATTTTTACTTTTATAATTAATGGGGGGCTTATTGGTTAATCTATAGTCGATTATTCTATGCCCAAATTTGTTAAACTGGTAACAATAACCATGAAAGTTAGAAACATACTGGTTAGGTTTCCTTGGTCCTACAAAAGATTACCTCATTCGGTATCTTCCCTTCATATTGTTGACTCTAGTGAATCCTTCATGGTCAGCTCTTACATTTCTCCTTAGATCTGCATGTCGATACGAAGAGTGTGGCCTCTGGTTCATTGCTTGTGTATACCAGTTTGTGTGGCAATTTCCCATAACATCCACATATGTCTTTTTATTGGTATCCTTTCCTACAATGAATTTCTTCTTTTCTTCACCTTCATTTGAAGAGGTGAACTTTATTTCTTTGCTGGATTTATCTTTGATGGTTGAACTTTGACCTTCTTCAAATCCTAAGCCACCGGTGTCTTTGGATTGCTTCTATTTGCTTGACATCTTGTCTAAGGCTTCGGTGTTGCCCTCAAATTTGCTCCTTACTTTTATTTCTTCCTTACTCTCTTCAAGCTTCTTTTTGAGCTTCACTATTTCTGCTTCCAAATCTTGATGCTCATTTTCCTTCTTTGTCAGATCAGAGGATGTAACTTCACATATTCTCTTGGTTTCTTCCAACTGCAATTTTAAGTTGGATATAACTTGACTATACTCATCCAGGGATTTCTTTAAGAGACCTTGTTCATCCACTGCAGCAAGCCTGAAATTTTTGAGTTCCCTTCTTGTTTTACTCAATTCCTCAAGAGCACTGATAAGCTCACCTTCTATATCCACTTGAGCTTCAGTATCCTCCTCTTCCTCATCTTCATCAACTGGTTCACCAAGTGCCATAAAGAGATTGACTTTTCTATCATTCTCATCGTAATCATCTTCTAATGCATTTTCTTCATCTGTTGTATCATCCTCAATAGTATATAGGTTGTTCTGATTTTGGTAGCCTCTCCTTCCTTGCCAATAGATATTTCTTTCTCTATCTTTGTTAGTGGATTTGCTTAACTCTCTTGACTCATCTCCATCGGTTTCTTTGTAGGGACATTTTGTAGCAAAGTGTCCGACCTTACCACAGTTGAAACATTTAAGTGGTAGCTTTCATTTATACTAGTTGGATCCTCTTTTGAGCTTCCTGACAATTTTTTCTACCTCTGCATCAGAGTCTTCAGTGAATTCTTTATGAGTAGCTACTTCTGTGCCCTTTTTGGGGGTGTTGAACGCTACTTCTTTCCTTAAGGAAGCATCACCGGTTGTTCTCATTTCATAGGTTTTCAGTGAGCCAAATAGCTCATCCATTGTAAAAGTCTTCAGATCCTTGTCTTCATCTATGGAAAACACCTTAGTATCATACTTGGGTGTGAGAGATCTAAGTATCTTCTTGACAACAATCTCATCTGCAATTTCTTTTTCAAGTCCTCTGATGGTGTTCACAGTTTCATCAAATCTATGAAGGTAGTCTGCAATCTTCTCATCATCTTTCATCTTGATGCCTTCAAGTTGACCCCTTAGTGCTTGTAGCTTGGATTCTTTGACTTTTGCATCTCCTTAAAATAACCTTTGCAATTTATCCCAAGTCTCCTTGGTTGATCCATAGTGCATGACTTTGACAAACTCATTATTAGAAAACCCACTCAAGATAGCATTTTTGGCCTTTGCATTGTTCTCATACTCCTTTTTGGTATCGAGATCAGTGGGAGGAACACTAGGAACAATATACCCATTCTTGATAGACATTCACACATCAAAGCCAAGGGAGGAAATATAGGTCTCCATTATTCTGCTCTAGAAGGCATAGTTGGATCCATCAAACATGGGGGTTTTTGGGGAAGTAGACTCATTTCTTGCCATTGTGTTCTAAGTCCAAAATCTACCCAAGGTTTTAAAAAATAACCAAGAACCTAGGCTCTGATACAAATCTTTGAACACAGAATACCATTGAGAGGGGGGTGAATCAGTGGTTCCTAAACTTTGTGACTTTTTGAAGCAACTTCACAATACTGGTTAATATCTCCAGGACCAAACTACCAAACTAGCAAAGAAAATAGGGAACTAATGAGAACAATCACACAAATGCAACTCACAACACTAGATATACCAAGAAAACCCAATATGAGAAAAACCTCAGTGAGAAATGCTACTGGAGACTACTGCTCCAATCAAGCCTCACAAGAAAAAAACTGAATTACAAATATTTAGGGCGGCAACCCAAGGAGCATGAACCCCTTCTATTTTAAGGTACCAACCCAAGGAGAACCAACCCCTGCACCAAGCTCCAACTTGGTGATGTATATGTTTAGATACAATTTAGATACAATTAAGGCTTCTTGTTACAAATGAGTTCTGTAACTCTTGATCAAATATCTTGCTATCAGTTGACAGTCTTTTCTTCTTCACTGGATCTCACACTACCAGTTGTGATATTACTCTCCCTGATTCTTGGCCTCTCTTATCTCTCTCTCTCTCTCTCTCATAGTCTCACAACATATTGTGTCACACTTGGATGTTGTCTTTCTCTATCACACCTCACTAGTTTTCTTAACTGTTGGACATGCTACAGTTATACCGGTACTCAATTACTATTGGTTGAACCCTCTCACCGGTTTGCTTACTCACTCACTCAACAATTTTTTTAGAATAAATTCTAAGTCAAAATGATCCTTCTCCGCACTTAAGCTCTCTTTCTCCTCTCTACAAGCATCACCTTTCTTTGTTTCAAGCTCATACATTTATCACCATGGTTTCCTACCAAGAATGCATTCAAACATTGAGCGATTCAGGTTTCCTTTACTCAACACAATCTTCATGAGATCCAATCTAGTCTATCTTGGATCAATCATTTGTACTCCAGGAATGAATCTGTACACATTTTCTATTATCCAATGCATACTTGCTAAAAGTAGCGATCTTGTACATGATTTTCTACCTTGAAATATTTCAACTCATAAAACGCTCAACAGTTTCCTTTTTGAGGTCTTCTTGCAATCTGATTTCCTTTGCATTGATCCAGGCATCAACTGCTCCCTGATCTTCCTCTATTATTCTTTCTTCCTCAAGCCGCATCAGTCAGTTACAATCTCGTGATTTGTGGTTGTTTTGTTAATGTTGATTAGCTGTTTCAACAACCATGTCGATGGAGGCTTCACCGACCTCTGCATGTTTGCCACCTCAGCTCCACATGGCATCACAATGGTCAATCACCTAGATCACCAACACACAGTCAGTTCATACTTGAACATTCAAAAAACTCATACCGGTACACACCTTTACCGGTGATACCTACTCCTTCTGCTAACTGGTAGTTTACACTACACTAGTAGCACATCTTCACCTCCGGTGGATTGTAATTAGTTTCACATTTTGCCTCTTCATCATAAACAGGCAGCCAACCTCCAGACTAGTTTATTCCTTTACCAGTTTGCATTCAACATGCTAACAAACATGCAATCTTCATCCCGGTTTATTCCTTATCGGCAAGCCTTCCTTTTGTATGCTCACTCTCATGAGAATTTCTAACATATCGGTCACCCCTTCTTACTTACTAGTGAACTTTCCAAACTGGTTGACATTAATGACAACTTAATGCTGAAATGCCAATAATCTTGGTATGAGTTATCTTGTTGCATCATGTGGTATGTCATTATGCTTTCGAGTCTAGGAAACTTAAGACTCATGAACTTAATTATCCCACTCATGACCTTGAGCTCGCAGCAGTAGTGCATGCACTTGTGAGGTGGAGACACTTCCTTTTAGGACATCACTTCGAGTTGCATTCAGATCATCAGAGTCTTCAGTATATCTTTACTCAGCCGAACCTTAATGCACGTCAGAGGAGATGGATGGAGTTCTTGTGCGAATATGATTTTGACGTTCACTACATCAAGGGAAAGGAAAATGTAGTTGCAGATGCCTTGAGTAGGAGACGTCACGAGGTTTGCACCATATCCATGGGCACAGACTTGAGAGACCGTATACTTTGGCACTTGTCAGAGGATGGATGGTATGTAGAGGTTTGTCAGGTAGTACATTCTCAGGTTACTCTAGAAGGGAAATATGTGGATTATTCTTTGGAGTCCAATGGACTGTTACGCCACAGAGGGCGCATTTATGTACCTTCCTCTAGAGGGTTGCGAGAGTTCATTGTCACGGAAGCTCATAGAGCTCCTTATGTAGCGCATCCTGGGGTTAAGAAGTTGCATGCTGACTTGAGGCAGTTGTATCATTGGTCGGGAATGCAGCAGCTCATTGCTGAGATAGTAGCTCGATGTCTCGAGTGTCAGAGGGTAAAGGCGGAGCACCGCCATCCAGGTAGGTTGCTTCAGTCTCATGCTATACCAGAGTGGAAGTGGGATACTATATCCATGGATTTCATCATTGGTCTCCCTATGTCTTCTCGTCACCATGATGCTATCTTGGTGACAGTTGACAAGTTGACCAAAGTAGCTCACTTTTCACCAGTTCGTACTACATTCACAGCTCCAGCAGTAGCACGGGTGTTCTTGCGAGACATTGTTAGGCTTCATGGCATACCCCGCAAGATTATATCTGATAGGGATTCTCTTTTCACTTCTTCCTTTTGGAAGTCATTACATGCAGCTATGGGCACTAAGCTCAATTTCAGTACAGCCTATCACCCAGAGACAGATGGTCAGACAGAGAGGGTCAATCAGGTGTTAGAGGATATGCTTCGTATGTACGTCATGGATCATCAGACCCGGTGGGAGGAGTATCTTCCCTTAGTGGAGTTTGCCTATAACAATGGGCATCACACTTCTTTGGGGATGCCACCCTATCAGGCACTATACGGCAGGCCTTGCAGGATGCCCTTGAGTTGGGATCGCATAGAGGATAGAGTTGCTATTGGTCTTGAGTTAGTTCGGGATATGGAACAGCAGGTGGATTTGATTAGGTAGCGTCTCAGAGAGGCTCAGGATAGACAGAAGAAATATGCCGATGTAAAGAGGATAGATCATAGCTACTTGGTTGGAGACAGAGTTTTCTTGAGAGTGCGACCACATAAGAGTCCAATCCATTACGGAAAGGGTTCTAAGCTTGCACCTCGCTTTGTAGGACCTTTTGAGATTCTAGAGAGGATAGGCCCAGTTGCCTACCATTTAGCTTTGCCACCTAGCCTATCACGCATCCACGATGTGTTTCATGTTTTAGTTTTGAGAAAATATATCTATGATGAGTCTCACATTTTAGATTGGGATGCCTTGCAGGTGGAGTCAGATGGGCAGCTAACTTTGGAGCCCATTCGCATTTTGGCACGCCGGACATTGGCCCTTCGAGGTCAAGAGCTGGACCAGGTTAGGGACCAGTGGGATTGTTATGATGAGGTTACGGCTTCATGGGAGGACGCAACACGTATGAGATTAGAGTATCCCCACCTATTTGATGAACTCCAGGAGGAAGTTCATGCCTAGAGGGGGAGGATGTGAGGCCTCACCTTGACTCAGTCCGACATTCAGTGGATTTTATTTTTAGATTAATATGGATACTTTATTTTGATGCTTTTTGAGACTTAGAACTTATATGATTTCAGGATTTGGATAACATTGCTATGATTTGGTGATTTACTTATATGCTTTATGAGATGGAACACTACATGATTGTTAGATAGGATGATATTGCAATGATAGATGTCATTATTGAATTTGCAGGACTTTACTCTGAATATAGAACTATGATGTATGTTTTGCTTATGTGAATTTGCTTGATAAAAGATGTATTCAATCTGTGCAGATGAAAATTGTATGCAAGTAATGGTGTGTATTGTTATTTTATTGAATTATGTTATATATGGATATTTGGAAGTACTAATGTGTAAATTGAGATGCGCAGGAAATTTACCATGTGACCATGGAAAATTACGGAGAACCAAAACTAGACTTATGTATGTTCGTAAGCCAAGGTTTGTCTATTTGGAGAGACAACACCCCGTTTGTGTTGTATTTTATTCGTAACAGTATATGCTACATGAGTGTTAAGTGTTATTTAAATTTATTGTGTAAAAACCACAAGAGACAATTTCATATTTTATTTTTGTAAAAGTGTTTTAGTTGTGTCACTTGACACATGTGTGGATTTAAATTTAAATGTTTTATTTTGTCTCTTGGTGGGAAAGTGTTTAATTATAGTTCTTCTTAAATAAAATAATGTGTTGTCATAAATACTTTGGGAATATAATATTTGGGGTGGTCAACTTATGTTTGACCCGAAAATAAACTTCAGAGGGATTTAAAATGGGTTAAATGAACACCTAGGGGTAGTTTAATAAGGTTTCCTAAAGCCCATAAGGTATACCTAGGGGTTAGGGGTAATTTTAGGCAAGTTTCTACTTTATAATGATCTTTTTAACGCTTTAAAAATTGGCTTTTTTGAGTTGTGCGAAAATTGAAAATTTAGAAGTTGAATCTAATTTAGATTTTTCTTATTCGAATGAGAGTCTTTTTGCATTTTTCCTTTCTTTCCTTTTTGGTTTTTTTTAGAAACTTGTGAGAACTCAGAGAGTGAGCTTCTTAAGGAAGATTTTGAGATTTTGAGGGTAATCACCCACTCTCCATTTTTGGAGACAAGAGAAATTTTGAAAAGAAAATAATGTTATGGAATAGAAAAATTGATTAAGGGTAGAAAGAAAAAGATTTGTGGATTGGGAAACTCTTCATCAAATATCATAATACCTTTGGGCAGATTAAGGTTGGTTTCAGTTATTCATTATAATGTCTTCTTCTTGCTTATGTCTGGAAGTTTGTTGGTGTAAGAAATCTGTGTCCTTGAATGTTTTTGTTAGAAAATCTTTTGGTATTTTTGCATTACGATTTGTTGTGTTTTAGGAGTTTTCTCAAGACCTCTTACTCTTGGGGGAGAAGAGGATCTTGTGGGTGGTAGAAGTGACAACCCTCGAGTGAGAGACTCTCTTTTGAGAGTGATCACAAGGGATCTTTGTGTGACCCTTGCTGCATGGCCTGTTTGTGCAATGGGGGTCATAAGGAGGGATATAAGGCTAGAATGCCTTTGGGGGGCATAAGGAATAAGGGGTTTGAGATTCTTGATATAATTATTGTGCCATGAGGTGGCTTCTTGTTTATTTCATACTTGCAGTTCTCCTCAGGGTATTGGTCCACTACCACCCTTTGAAAAAGTTCATCACAAAGTGTGGTGCTGTGAAGCCAAGTTGGGAATGTGTCTGGAAAATCTATATGTAATGCCTTCTATGTGTTTGCCTGTTTGTTACCCATCTAGGAATTGGTTCTCTGAGCTCGAGGGTGGCTACCAGTTAGCCTAGGCTGGGAGGTGAGCACTCTATGGTCATATTTGTGTTTTCTATTATGCTGGAAAGTCAGGAGAAAGAGAATAGGAACCATGAAAAGACACAGAAGATTATTGTTGAAAATACTTAAATCCAGTTGCAAATATTTGATTAAATTTGTTATAGAAGTATGCCTCATTCATTGAAAAGAGAAGCAAGTTGTAATTCTTGAAAATAGTCTTGAAGTTATTGTTGTAGCTAAACAAAGGAACATCCTGTAAAATTTGCAGATTACCTCAGAGTTGTAAAAGCTTGTTTGATTTCTACTTCTGATTTTTAGAAAAAGAAAAGCCACTTTGAGTTGCATGCAGAAGCTTCTTTGTATTATAATAAAAAAATTAGCTTTCAATTTAATTTTATCTATATTTCTACTTGTTGAAAATATGAGTTTATTTTTGCTGAAAGGTCTTATGTATTTAAAAAAAAAGGGAATGTTTAAAGTTATTGCTTAATTAGTTGAAAAAAACCAATGAATCTATTTATTATAGAGAAGTATATTGTAGTTCTTAAAATGTATTTCTAAATTGTATTTTAAATTAGTGTTGATTAAAAAGCTTATCATATATATATATATATATATATATATATATATATATATATATATATATATATATATATATATATATATATATATATATATATATATATATATATATATATATATATATATATATATTTGAATTAACTTAATGCTTTTCCTTTGTTATCTTTAGTTTAAAATCTTTGCATGTAAATCTTATTTTTTTTTTTTAAAATTATACATATATATTGGAATATTTTCACCCTTATAACTTTATGATTGTATATTTATATAAATATATATATATATATATATATAAATATATATATTTATATATATATATATATATATATTTATATAAAATATATTTAAAAAAATAAAAAAAAAGAAAAAAAAAAGGGGAAATTGGGTTCCACGCGGACCCCACTGTGTGTACGCACAGTGAGGGCCGTGCGGCGCCCACTGTGTGAACACACAGTGCGGGCCGCTCGGCTCCCACTGTGTGGACACACAGTGGATGACCGCGGCCGCCACTGTGTAGCCACACAGTGGTGTGAGCCGCTAGCGGCGCCCACTGTGTGGACACACAGTGGTGCCGCGGCGCCCACTGTGCGCCCACACAGTGGCGCCTCGGCCCTCCCCGCCGCCTTCTTCGTAACCTGCAATAAAATAATGGCCGCCGCCTTGGGGTTTCGGCCCTATTAAAAAAGAATACTCAGTGGTTTGAAAAAAAAAGATTAAACCCTAGCTCGAGTAGGGCTAAGGTAAATGAATTAAAATAATAGGTTAGTTCATAGTTATTAATATATTTATATAAAAAAATATAAAACCCTAATTAGGGTTGGAAAGCAATTTAACTATTATCTTGGGGAGATAATTTTTAATGGATTAAAAATAATGTAAAATTATATATGTATATATATTTATATATTTAAATATAAATATATATATATATATATATATATATATATAAATATATACATTCTGGTTATAAATTGGAGTAAGTTTTTTTTTAATAAAGTTTTAAATATTTAAATGTTTTTAATAGAGTTTTAAACATTTAAATACTTCCGTAGGATTACTCATAGGAAGTAAAAAGGGAAGTGAAATATATTAATCATAAGAAGTAAGCCTATCCTTTATAATTTTAAATGTATTTGATGTAATAAGTACTTAAATTTTGTCCCGGTTAATTTAATTAGAGCATCAAAATTTTAAATTGGATGTTTAGACTTTATGTCTTATTTGGGGATTGAATTAAATTTCCTCTCCTATTTTCTTTAGCATGTTTGATTTAATAAACCTCATGACTAGGTATCTCATGGAGATAAAATTAAACTAGTTAGTTTTTCCGCAATTAGAATTAAACAAATTATCGATGCTTGATTCGTTTCAGAATTAGCTCGAATATAATTATGGAAATTTCAATAATGCTTGTCATGTGAGTGAACTTGTTAATTAATTAGTATGTTTTAAAAAAAAAAAAATTGTTTCATTTTTGCCCTAAATTTTGGGCATGACACTTATGTTACTGCTAGTTAAGCAAGAGGGATCTTGCCTTGCTCATGATTGTAGATTTGCTTTGAGGCTCTTCATTACTTTCTATGATTTGGCATTTGGCTATTTATTCTTTGGTGGTTTTTTCATGTGGATATTGATTTATGGTTTGATTGCTAATCCTCCTTGTTGTTGTTATTGCATGGTTGTTTACCATAAGGTCTTTGAACATGGTTAGGGGGAGTGGGCTAGGGTCACATGAGAATAGGCCACTAAGAGGTTCCTTGTAAGGATGCTTATGGGTTTAGACTTTTGGGAGCTCATGAAAGTTTTCCTTATGTAATCAAGTAATAACATTAATAATTAATTATATGGGTTGGGTAAATAGGATTCACCTAATCAAGATAATAAATTGATGTTTTGTGCATGCCCCATCTCATAGCCCTTGAGGGATGACTTGGGATGAGTTTGGGAAGGCCATAGAGATGGTAAGCTGAAATCCCTTGATTCTCACATAGGTAGAGATGGCTCTAGATGTCTATCAGGGGTGTGGATCACGCTTCTTTGTGAGGGTATCATGTGATGACGCTTTGCCCTATATGTGTCCTTGTTCCTTATTCTATGGTTGTTGATATGCCTCTAGGAGTTTTATATCTTTGACTTTAGCCTTGTGTTGTGTTTTGGATTATTGGTCTATGTGGTTGGTTTTCAGGCATGGTTATCTTTTTGAGTTTCTTTGGTTGTTGGGTGTCAGCCTAGGTCTAGACTATGTGTGGGACCTTGTGTCAAATCCTAGCATGGGGGGTGGTTCCTTGTTTGTTCCACATGGTTGGGTAGTTTGATGCCTTCTTCCATTGGGATGTTCTTCATTAGATGCTCTTATGCGTAGTATGGAATCCTTCTCTTCAGCTGTGGATGGATTCTTAGAGAAGATTGATGTAATATGATTCATGTGGCATTTATATTGGTAGTTTCAAGAGATAGCTATATTCTTAGATTGAGAACTATTTACCTTGATGTAAATGGATATTGTAATCATGAGTCATGGGAATGATGTAACTAGGATAATGATCATGATTATTGTAGTAGGTTATGTGGTTGTATTTGTTGTTGATTCTATGTTGTATATTGGGATATTGATCATTTGTAAAAGTGAGCAATGGGATACTTGGTTAATGAGGTAATGTTATGGGATTGATTTGAAAGGGATAGATGTATGTTCTTATTTAGAAAGAAGTTATTTCTCTTATTGTACTTGTCTCTTCGAATGATTATATGAATAGACTTATGATGATTATGTATACATATTAGTTCTTAATAAAGGAAATGAATGAGATATGTTGTAAATGATGTTGGTAATTTGGATTAATGATGATAGTTAGATGATTGAGGAAATGAGAATTAGGAACATCTGGATTTGGTACATTTAAAATGAACATTGAATTAGGAATGAATGGGGTTGTATCGTATATGCCTTAAGGAAATCTAAAGAGTATCTTACTATGATCCTAGATGGAATGATTATAGGATAAATGTAGATTAGATATGATGTGGTTATATTCATGATTTTGTTACTTAAGTAATGGCATTGAGATACCCTAGGGATTGTAGTAGATGAGATTTTGTTTATTTCCACTTGCGTATTATATTCTTATGATCATGTTGAATTTAATTGTATTCATGGTTAGCGATATCAGAATAATGTTATGTGTTGTTGGAGTTATACATATGTGATGCATTAGAGTACATAAATACAAATTCTATTTGCATGTTAGTTATATTTATCTAGGGTATTTTGGCGAGCATTATATTTGGTATCAAATCCCATGTTCATACACTGGGTACTTTGGCCTTATATGATGCCATTGTGCATAGTAGGATTATAGCTTGGGTTAGCCATGTGGTTATCCTTCCTATTTGTTTTCCTTGCATTAGTTTCCCTAGGTTATATATTATTGTTTCTTTGCATCTTTCTTACATAAGATGCCTACTATAGGTAGAGGTTATGGTTCTGGTGGTCATACGGGCACTCGACGGAATCCTCATCTCAAGGTTTCTAAAGAGATTTTCCATGAGGAGAAACAATAGGATTAGTAGGGTGGTGATGCGATTCTGCAGTTGGTTAATATGCTTCAGGAGCTTCTTGATTGTTTGGGGCTGAGATTGGAGAAGAATCAATGGGTGGAGTCTCGTCATTCTAGACGTGTGGATAGAGTTGAGTATCAGGAGTGTGAGAGAGATAATTCATGTTCACGTAGG
The DNA here is from genome assembly GCF_030272615.1 of Cryptomeria japonica. NCBI lineage: Eukaryota > Viridiplantae > Streptophyta > Pinopsida > Cupressales > Cupressaceae > Cryptomeria > Cryptomeria japonica. The sequence goes on along the minus strand of NC_081411.1, from coordinate 708,886,983 downwards.
AAGAGAGTAGATGTAGTTCCTAATCAAAATATAATTTTAGTAGGCCATATGAAAGATCTTCTTAGGGCTCAACCTCCTACTTTTGATGGATTGAATAGCAGCATGGAGGTAGAGACTCGGATCTTGTACTTGAGTAGATGTTTTTCTATGCATCTGTATAGCAGTAGCACCATGGCTAGGTGCTCTACCATGCATCTTCATGATTTTTCTTCTATTTGATGGCGTATGGAGGAGCATAAGCTGCATTTGGATATTGCGACAGTTTCATTCAAGTTGTTTCTTGAGCAGTTTCATGCTCATTTCCTATTAGGTCTTTGGTGGTAGGGGAAGGCTGATGAGTTTCATGATTTGAGGAAGTTATCCAAGACAGTAGAGTAGTATGAGCATAAGTTATTTGAACTAAACCAGCACACTGGCATAGTGGATGATGAGGCTATGTCGGTGCAACATTTTGTTAGAGGTCTTAATGACCATATCGGTGGTGTTCAAGTCTTTGAAGCCAAGACTATGGAGGTAGTTGTAGAGAAGATGCTTGGTTGAGGAGAATTTGAATTTATCTTTAAAAGATATTCCAAGTCTACAGACAGTTAGTGCTCCAGCTTTAGGGTCAATTATGAAGGGTGCCCAACCACAGGCGTTAGGATTCACTAAGAGTTATCCTCCATCTTCCAGATTTAGTTAGTGATTTCAAAAGATATATTTTTAGAGTCAGAATGTTGTCTATGGTGTTAGGCCTCAGAGATCTTAGTCAGTTAGGGATTCCAATAGGTAGAATGAGAGGCAACCTTTCCCTTCATAGCTGACACACAGTTTTTAGTAGAATTATAAACATGATAGTGTTCAGCAATCTAGTGCACCTCCAACTAGCAGAGGTTTCAGTAAAGGAGGGTGTTTCTCTTATGGATGACATGGTCATATTTCATCTCATTGTCCTTAGAGGTCTACATAGATCTCTGATTAGAAACTAGCAGTTTCAGAGCCTACAATTGGTGATGCAGGGAGTTCTCATCATGTTTTTGTTGTGATGGTGATGCAGGGAGATCTCATTAATGATGTTTTTGTTGCGATGGTGATGCAGGGAGATCTCATCATGGTGATGTAGGGAGATCTCATCATGATGTTTTTGTTGCAATTGGTGATGCAGGGAGATCTCATCATGGTTTTGTTACAAAGACCTCAAGTGAGATAGGTGGTATTTTTTGCTCAATATTATTTGATTTTGGTGCTTCAGATTCTTTCATTTCTCCATCTTTAGTAGAGTGATGCGAGCTTGTGGTGGCAAAGCAAGTCAATAAGTGGTAGCTAGAGTTGGCTATGGGGTCCAAGGTGATAGTGGATTCCCTTATGCATGGTTGTGTGTTGGATTTAGGAGTTTGTTATGTTGGATTCAGGGATCTTTAAGAGGGGGAGTGAATCAATGATCTACCAGTTAACAAATTTTCAAACTTAACTTTAAATCACTGAAAGCATACAAATGAAACTAAAATGTAGAAACATAGAACAAAAAACAAAAATAGAATAACACTAAATTTTTATGTGAAAACCCAAATGGGAAAAACCGCGGTGGGATTTGAACCCACAATATTATTCCACTATGGCTAGTAGAAAAACAATATTGCAGTGTGGGGAATGCACAAGCATTCAGGCACATTGCGTAGAGCTCACTGCTCAAATATAACAAGAGCTACGACCCCGGAAGACTCACTACCTTACTGATTAGTTACAATGATTAATTACAACAAAATGAACTATGAAATAGCATCTACAATGCTTGGATGAGTTCTGGTTGATTGCCAAATATATTGACTAGGTCATCTCTACTGATCTTCTCTATTTTACCCTATTCTATTTGAAATCAATAACACTGAGAGGGGGGGATGAATCAGTGTTATACCAGAATGATACATTTTACCCTTATTAAAACATGCATACACTAACCAATATACCGGTACATACAAAATTGAAAAAAGTAAAGCAACCAATAAGCCAATCACATAAATGAGAATCATAACACATAGATTTATACATGGAAAACATCAAAGAGGAAAAACCACAGTGGGATTTGTGACCCACAATATCAATCCACTAGCCATATGAAGAGATATTACAAAATATGAGGGGCATGCACTTGTAGGAAGACTTATAGCCTAGAGCACATTGCTCAATCACAAAAAGAGCCTCACTAACTACATAAAATTCTAGACTACAATTCAAAGAAGTGAGAACTGCTAAGATAGCATCTTCTATGCCAGATTACAGTTCTAGTTTAAGCTCTGTTTGTTCTAGTCTTAATCCCTAAACCCTTTACCAGAATAACCCTTACAATAATGTACTTGCATACACTTAATCTCTCTGAACTATTTCACATCATATTACATTTGCATATCCATTATCTCCTATCTCATGTCTCTTTCCTTTTTCATGTATATCAAAATGATTTATCAAATTGACTTATATAGCCTATACATTTTTTACAAGCCTTATGTCGGCTTACAAAGATATATACAATATCAAATTACCTGTCAGCCAGATACTATAAATATATAAACATTAAAATCAATAGTCGATGTTGGATCCAAGATATGTTGGCCTCCAATACCGATAACCTTTACTAAACCATGTCAGCCTGCATTGTCGGTGACCAAAGAAATCTTTTTGTCCTGTTGGTGTCAGTGTCGGTGTAGTATCTATGAAGTTCTTGTCGATATACCATAGAACCAACAGATGAATTCAAAACACAATACCATGTTTCCATCAATGACAACATAGTGAAACCAACCAATTGAGTGTCAATTGCCAACATATTCATTGTCTCAGTTAGCTACCGGATAAAAAAATGTGCACGTGAAACTGCACCAAAATGAATTCTCAATCACCAGTTACTCATATTCATTCATACCACACACCAAAAACATCATCAAAACCAAACTTATATTCTAACAATCACAAAATAGATCATTTACCATGTCAGCCTGCTAGTGTAACGTGTAGTCATATGTCAGCTTGATCGGATCACAAAAAATAAATGTGGAACACCAAAATAATAATAAAATGATGTTTCAATGTCGGCCCAATCAATCCAAACATGATACAATGCACCACAATCACCAGAAAACTTCTAGACCCAAAACTGCTATGTTCTTTCTGAAACACTGGTTGACTGGCTATCAATTGACATCCACTTCCAGTTAAGAATAATTATGGCTACTGGATTGAATCTCCATGAAGAGTTGCCATCAATGACAACCCTAAACCAATAATGAACCATCAGAAGCCATTGTATGAGTATCAATTGCCAATATGTTCCACCACAATGGACCTTCATGTTCTTTCTATGAGGTCCTATGGTGTTGTGTTGGGTATAGATTGGCTTGAGGCTCATCAGGCTAGGATTGATAGTCATGGTAAGAGGATGCAATATCTTGATGATAGTGGAGAGAGTGTGGAGGTTGTAAGATTAAAATGATCTATATCACTTCACATGATTTCTGTTATGCAGTTGAAGCGGTGTGTGTGCCAGGGTTTTTTAGTTGTCTGCAGTGATAGTGAATTATTTAGATGAGTGTAAGAGTACAAATGATCTCTTTCAGTATCATCCCATTCTTCATGAGTTTTCAAATCTATTTCGTAGTGATATTTCTCATATGCTACTTAAGTGTGACGTTGATGTTTAGAGAGAGTTATTTCCTAGAGAAGAGCCTATCTCTAAGGCTCCTTATTGGATGAATACTTAGGAGTTGAGTGAGTTGCGATTACAGTTAGTGGATTTGTTAGCTAAGGGATTCATTCATCTTAGTATTTCTCCTTGGGGAGAAATTGTATTGTTTGTTAAGAAGAAGGATGGACCTTTTGGCTTGTGCATAGATTACCAACAACTGAATAAGGTGATGGTGAAGAATTGTTATCTCTTGTCAAGGATTGATGATACCTTTGATCAGATTAAGGATACTAATGTCTTATCTAAGACATACCTTAAGTCAAGGTATCACCAATTGTGGATCCATGAGGTGGATATTCATCGTACAAATTTTCGTACTCGATATGGTCATTATGAGTTTACAATAGTACCTTTTTGGCTTACTAATGTGCCCTCTATATTCATAAGTTTGATGAATAGAGCATTCAGGATCTATCTTGACAAGTTTGTCCTTGTGTTTCTTGATGATATTTTTATCTATTTGAGGATTGTAGAGGAGCATAGGGGGCATATGAGGTAGGTGTTGTAGTTCCTTTGTGAGAATTAGTTGTATGCCAATATTGCTAAGTGTGAGTTCTTTCAGACTGAGGTTAACTACCTTGGCCATGTCATTTTAGGTGAGCGTATCATAATGGATCCCTTTATGGTTTAGGCTATTGTGGAGTGGCTAGCACCCACTAATGTGGGCGAGGTACACAATTTTATGGTCCTTGGAGGATATTATCAAAGGTTTGTTCATGGGTTCTCGAAGATTGCTCATCCTATCACTTCTCTTTAGAGGAAAGGGCTTGTAAGTACACCAAGATGGTGAACAATAAAATAGACACCCTCGTAAATATAATAAAAAATCAATGTAATTCATACAGGTTATTATTGTAGACACCCAAAATTGTCATGTCTAATTAAATAAATATTTTATTTATTTAATTATCTAAGCCTAATTCTTCTATTAATTAAATAAATCTTTATTTATTTAATTAATTCATTTATCCTCTTCTAGCCTTATTTCTCATTTAAATAAATACTTTTATTTATTTAAATTATCCTTTTCCTAAATTAAATAAATATTTTATTTATTTAATTGATCCCACTTCTTCTATTAATTAAATAAATCTCTATTTATTCAATTAATTCATTAACCTTTTCTACCCATGACACATGTCATTCATCTCTTAATTCCTACACTACCTACCTCTTTCATTATTTTATTATTTCTTTTACCTACCCTCTAATCATAGCCGACCTCCTTTTACACCTCTCAATCTTATCCCTCCATTTCATATTGTGTCTTCTATATAAGGAGATGCTTCCTTCATTATCAAACCCTAATCAAGCATTCTAATGAGCTAATCATTTCTTATGCAATTGACTACACTACGATCCTACTTGCAACCACATTTTGTTCTTTGTTGAGCTCTTGTGCATATAAAATCTGAGAGCAAATATATCAAGCAAGATCAATGGAGATAGGAAAAATGGAGATCAAAACCCTATTGGACATGTGATGGTATAATCTTTGTGATTTCGTTTGATTTCCATTGTCTTAGGTAATCTTCATATGTTATGGTGGATCTTTGTTGATTGTTAGGCTAGGGTTTTGTGGTTGAATTCATTTAGCCTTTCAATATTGTTATTATTGTTGTCCATTTTCACCATATATATTTTGGCATGCTCGGTGGGACCCTTGTCCCTTTTGTATTTGACATTTTGTTGCAGATTTTGTAATGTGAAGTTGCAGATCCAACGTTTTCGGCAACATTTTGATACTTCCGTGTCTATGTACTTTCGGATTGCATTTTTGATTTTCTGACATGTCTATGACAACTGGATCCGCATCTGTGTTTTGCCAATATTTTATTTTGCAGGTTCTAGGAAAGCACGTTTGTGTCCAGGAAGCACATCTATGATGTTTTTAGCCGTGTCTATGTCCATGAAGCGTGTCTACGTTCTATAGTCGCATCTATGTATCACAGAACCGCGTCTGTGTAACAAAAGCGTATCTGTGTTGAGGATAACCACGTCTGTGTTAACCAGTTTCAAAATTTTGGGTTTTTATTGGTTCAGTTTTTGGATTTTTGCATTTAATGTTTCAGATTTGGTTTATTTTGAGCTAACATTTTTAGATCTAGCTAACGAAATTGGTGCAGCTTGTCTGGAAAGCAAAATCATTTGGTTGAAGGCCCCTATTTTCACAGTCTTTTGGGTTTAAAATTTACCTAACTTGTGTGCTTGCAGGAAGGGGTAATCATTTGAAACAATCCAAACTACTAACAACTCTTTGTTGCAGGACCTTGGCAAGGGTTTTGGGATTTTTATTGTGTGCCTTGTTTTCATAGACTAGCAAACACTTCAATTGGTGCACTAAAATTGAATCATTGTCTTTTGTGTCTTGAGCAATAGGCTCTTTTTGTTTAATCTTTAGAGGGCATGTCTTCCCGTGTGGTCATTAGGACTACTAGCGAGAAGAGAACGACCTAAGTGGTAGCAAAAGAAAAGCCATCTTCTTCCGAACCACTATAAATAAATGTATTCATGGTGAAAACTATGAATAACGTGTGCTGATTAGTTCATACCGACACTATGTCTCCCCACAAACCCGTTTGATCAAATTTATTTGATCAATTGTAGGGCGTAACCCCTGCCGACTGGGAGCCTTCTGTATTTACAGAGCTGAAAGTGCCGCATGTATGGCCACACGAGCGGATGCCCTTACTAGCACCTTTTTGTTTTAGAAGCCCAAATCCTTCTAGTTTTTGGGGTAGGAGGTCGGACCTCTGATAGCGGCCCACACACATACGGTTCTTAGTAGAGATACAAAGTTCGCCACGGGGAGTTTTCGTGGGGACTGATGCTTGGCTGACCTGAGAAGTGAGTGTCAAGGGTGGAGCCAGTGAGGTCAAGCATCTAAGTATCTGCTCTGAATAGCATAGCCTCAGGGGTAAAACCCCATGTGGGATCAACAACTATTGTCTTGGCCAGCCATAAGAATTGTGCTTGACTTATGTTAAACATTCAAAACATTCAAGATCAAACAGCAAAACATTGTGTCTTTTGTGTTTTCAAGTGTATGCAACAAATTTTTACATCAAACAACACACTTTTCGTGGAGTCATTTTGGAGTCTAGACACTTGCAAACATTGTGTCCTCTTGTCATGAAAAAATAGTCAAACAGTCAGATTTGGTCATAGCAAAACAACTTCACAGATTGGAAAAATTGCACAAAATTTGCAGAAACGTGTCTGTGTCAAGCATAATAGCATCTGTGTTGTCTAGCCATGTCTGTGAAGGGAAGAAACGCATCTGTGTCCACAAGTCAACATTACACTTTGCAAGAAAAAACTCAGAAGTGCATCTGTGTTAAACAGAGCCGTGTCTGTGTCAGGAAACCGTATCTGTGAAGGGCAGAATCGTGTCTATGCTCCAACAAAATCAACATTACACTTTGCAAAAATTTTAGAAGCGCGTCTGTGTTAAACAAAGAAGCGTCTGTGTCGGGAAACTGCGTCTATGAAGTATATAGGTGCATCTGTGTCCAGAATTGAAAAAAAAAAAAAACTGTTACAGTCCAGCAAACAAACACAGTCAGTTTCAGAATTCTTGAGCTTCCTAGGTCATTTCTCCAGGGTTCATCTAGCATTCAACCTATCCTTGGGTCTCACAAACTCCATCATTGGTTTACATCTCTCATTACATTTATAATTGTCTAAACTTGAGTCAAAAGGTCACTTGCTTGTCCTCACTATACTTTGTCAACACACTACATACAACAACACTTTGCTAAGTGGTCCCTCATCAAGGTTTCTTACCTTTGGATCTCATTGGGTCTTACTTAGAGTCAAGGTCAACTTACCTCATCAAGAGAAACTATCCTCTCTTTGGAAGTCACACTTACTCTACTACATACATACTTGGTCTTACACTTTGGACATTGCAAGTAAACCTCAGATTCATTTACATTCCATCCAACTCTTGGTCTTCCATACTCTTTTCCATTTTCATCTAGTCTCACACATCTTGGTCAATACCTAGTTCATGGTTGAAACCCATCTTCAAAAATCTAGGAGAGAAACTAAAGAGGCTCAAGAGTCCTCAAACATGAGTTCTTATGAGTATGACAATGAGATCTTTTTCAATTCTGATCATACTACATTACCTGACATGGATACCTATAGAAACATTCCAAATGTTGAGAACATGGACACTATAAACAACAATGCTACACACAATGACAATGTGGACAACTTTTCAGTACATTCAGCAGATGTGGAAGAATCCATTATGAATCCCCATTTCAATCGATTGGTTGAGGAAATAATGAGGAGGGATAGACAATACTTCTTACAAATGATGGCGCAAAGTGGAGCCAAGATACCTCATGATTTTGACATGTCTCAAATAATGGAACATAGACCTTTGTACCAACCTCACTCCAACATGGATCAAAGGAGACCTAATAGTGGAGGAAATAGAGGACCACACATGGTACCTGAATCACCATCAGCTTTGCTTCAAAAACCAGAGGTCCCACATACACATGGTCAAGCATATGATACTCACCTTCGTAGACCCTTATGGAAGTCTTATGCAGATAGATATGCTCAATCACATACTAATGCTAAGGATCAACCACCAAAGCAATGGGATGTTCAAATGCATGCTCAAAATTTGGACACAAGGAAACCTCATGTCAAATTTGGGGGCAACACATTGGAACATGACATGCCTATAGAGTATGGTATACATGCACAAAATAGATATGGTGTTCCTCAACATGAATCTATACCAAGTGGTCCATATACACAACATCATTACAGACCTCCTCCATATGAACATGTGTATGATCAATATCATCCATATATGCAACATGCTCCTCCTCCAATTGGTGCCTCAAGCATGGGGTATGGTCCAAGAAGTTGATCTCCACCTAAGAGCAATTTGGAACAACAAATTAGGGACTTACAAAAGAAAATGGAGGACATAAATACACCGAATCCAACATACACAATGAGAGACATATGTCCTTATCCATTTGACAAGAGCATTCCAATGCCTCCATTTCCTACACACTTTGTGATGCCTAAATTTGATAAGTATAGAGGAAAAGGGGATCCTAAGGCACACATAAGATAGTTTTTCATAGCTTGCACTGAGGTAGCAATAGAAGAGACATATTTGATGAGATTATTCCCACAAAGCTTAGGTGATCAAGCTATGGAATGGATCTCCCAACTCCCACCTGGTATTAAGTCATGGGGTGACTTAGCAGAGGCATTTATCCAACATTTCTCCTACAACATAGAGACAAACATATCAGTCACTACTTTGTGCAACACCAAGCAAAAAGAGGGAGATTCTTTTGCATCATTCTTACAAAGATGGAGAAATCTAGCCAGCAAATGCTCTTGTGAGATTCCACAAAAACAAATGGTAGAAATGTTCACCCAAAATGTTAACAAAGACATTGGTTATGATCTAAGGAAAGCTTGTTTGTCCACCTTCAAGGACATTATTGAAAAAGGCTTAGCTACAGAAAAGGTTCTAATTGAACAAGGAGTCATCAAGATATTCAAGGAAAACAAAGATGACTTTAAAGGAAAAGACAAGCCAAGATTTTGGAAAAAAAACAAGAACACAGTCAACGATGGTGTTGTTGATGCCAACACAGTGCGACCCAAATTCATCTTTTCAGGATCAAGTTCTACAAACAATCAAGTGAATACCCAAACAACTTCCATATCACGAAGGAAGTACACCCCATTGGGAGAACCACTTGAGTCAGTTTTCAAAAAGCTAGTGGCAAACAAGGTAATCACTATTCCAGATTTTCCTCCATATGAACCAAAGGTTAAACCAAATTGGTGGAATGATGATGAGTATTGTGAATTTCATAAGAGAAAGGGTCATAAGACAGGAAATTGTCATCAACTGAAGAACATCATATAGGATCTCATTGATAGAGGTGACATTGAGATTGAGGGACATTTGTCTAATCAAGAACATGAGATGTTTAAGGAACCATTCCCAAAACATGACAAGGGAAAAGCTAAAGCCATAGAGGATCAAACCAACTATACCAGAGCATCTTATAACTATGATTCAACCATTAATCACATCTCAATGGACAATTACATCTCTACTATTATCATCAAGGACAAAGTGTCTAAGAATTCTACCCAGAGACCCAGGATTGTCCTAAAAGGTGTTGGATCTTCTTCTGAACCTACCTCTGAATGTCATGTTACAACCCACCAAGGTAAAATTACATTGCAAGGTGCTCCAACTAAAAACACCACTTCCTCATCAACCAAACCTAAGTATGACCTTGTAGAACAACTAGGGAAGACGCCCATGCTCATTTCAATCCTTGAGCTATTACGCATATCTCCCGCACATAAAGCCATTCTTGACAAAATCTTGAGAGATACTGCTGTTCCTACTAATCTGAACATGGACCAGTTTCAAGCCATGGTGGGATACCTTTCCGTTCCACACTCCCTTACTTTCACAGAAGCCAATGACGCCTCTATAAGTCAGCCACATAATGCACCATTACACATTGAAGCCTTCATACACAAACATCGAATAAAAAGAGTCCTGATAGATGGAGGAGCAGGTGTAAACATTTGTACATTAAGCACTATCACACAATTGGGATATTCTGATAAAGCTATGAATTCTACATATCAAATCACAATTAAGGCATATGATGATGAAGAGTGTTCATCCAAGGGCACAGTCACCTTACCTCTCAGAGTTGGGCCAGTTACAAAGGATGTGGTTTGTCAAGTCCTAGATTTAAATCTCACTTATAACATATTGCTAGGACATCCTTGGATTCATGAAATGAGGGCAGTCCCATCCACATATCACCAATGCATTAAGTTTCCTCATAATGGAGTGGAAGTAACAGTTAATGGTGATCCTAATCCATTCATATACTGCAATAATCTGAAATCAAAGACTGAGACCATCATTCCCAGTAATCGTGAGGTTGTTCCTTCATCGGCATACATTGATCCTAAGTCATTAAAACCTTCGACATCAAAACAAGGTGAGCTTAAAGGCAAGTTTTAGGACAAAGGCATGGGGAATATACTTTCAATCAAACCATGTACTTACAACAAGTCATGAGTTCCCCAGAAGAATATGGGAGACCACATCCTAACAAACAAATCTCCATCATGATGCTCAAATGGGATCCTACCACCTTTCAAAGATGGGGTGAACTAGAAGAGGAAGATTTATACAAAATGCTTTTCAGGGACAATGAAGAGGAAACACAAGACCACATCAACCTACCATGTGAGAAATATGGCAAAGGCTTCAAAATTTTACAAAAATTCGGGTGTGATGGAAAAAGCCCTCTGGGGTTACGAAAGGAAGGCATCATGGAACCTTTACAACCTGAATTGACCTTCAAAAAGGAACACTCGAAAGGACTTGGTTTCTTAACTCCTAGGGTCCACACCCAAAGGACAGAAGAAGCTTTACAAATCAAAGCTGCCAAAATACAACAAGAGGATCACTATTCCACAAATTCTAATGAATGGGAATGGGGTTCAGACAAGTCTTCCAGTGACTACGAGCTCAATGAGATATTCAGATAGCTAGATGAACCCACATAAGAAGAGGAATTTTATAACAAGTTCAGCGTTGGTCAAGAGACAACCCGGGAGGATTCCACACAGTCCTTGTCTCAAGGTTCTAGGTTGAAATCGCATAGGATGAGAACACCTGTCCCAGAATGCACTACTAGTGATGATAATTTGGATTCGCTCGTGATCGAGACTGATGAGGAGAGTTCCATCGATGACCTCAATAATTACCTTGACATACCCAAATATAACCACATCTTCACTCTTAGCTCCCCTAACTTTGAAGACATTAATGGCCTTCCCCTTGTTCACCACCAACTCATTGACTGGGATCATGAAGGACCTACACAATTTGATACATTCAAAATGATGAAGCTTTTATTGACTATCTGGGCATATGAGATGATCTTTCTCCTGGAGACCACAAAGCGGGATACACTATAAAACTCAATAGCATGACATATTTTGGTGAGGGTGTCAGACCTTCTAGTCACAAAAATGTGAAAATAAGAACAAATCAAGGGTCTTATGGCAAAAACCACACTATGGCGCTATCTGACCCCAAAAAAGTAAAAAGAAAGGATGTATCTGAGGGTAAAAACCTCTCTGAGGCACCCAAAGATGGAAGGCTCGACATTCTCCTAGCATCATATGAGGAAAAGTCATCCATGTTGGTAGAGGAGACTATCAAAACAAACATTGGTACAGAAGAGGTTCCACACAACATATTCCTAGCTCAATCACTGACAAAGTCCGAAAGGTCAAAATTCATCAATTTCTTCAAAGAATGACAAATCAACTTCGCCTGGTCATACACTGATATGCCTGGATTAGATCCGGATTTGGTAATGCATCACTTGACAGTCAAACTGGGGGCAAAACCAGTGAAACAAAAATTAAGAAAAATGCATCCACAAGTGGCATTACTAGTCAAAGCAGAACTTGAGAAATTACTCGATGTCGGATTCATACGCCCAATTGATTATCCTGAATGGATCTCTAACTTGGTACCTGTTAGTAAACCAGATCGCAGCATTAGAATTTGCACAGATTTCAGAGACATCAACAAAGCTTGTCCAAAGGATGATTTCCCACTACCCAATATTGACTTGATTGTTGATCTCACAGCAGGTCATGAAATGTTATCATTGATGGATGGATTCTCTGGTTATAATCAAATAAGGATCGCACCCGAGGATCAACACAAAATAGCATTTACTTGTCCGTGGGGAACTTTCTGCTAGAATGTCATGCCTTTCGGGCTAAAGAATGTAGGTGCTACATATCAAATAGCCATGACTACTATCATTCATGATCTCATGTATGTCACCGTGGAAGATTATGTTGACGACCTCTTGGGCAAATCAATAAATAGAAATACACATTTGGACATACTTTCAGTCATCTTTGATCAGTTGGAAAAATACAAAGTAAGATTAAACCCCAAGAAATGTGTCTTTGGAGTAACCTCTTGGAAGCTCCTAGGATTCATTGTATCCAAAAGGGGAATTGAAGCTGATCCAGCAAAAGTCAAGGCCATCTTGGAAATGCAACCACCAAGAAATATCAGTCAACTTCGATCCTTACAAGGCAGACTTCAGTCCATCCGAAGATTCATAGCACAACTGGCAAATAAGTGCAATCCTTTTCAGCACTTGCTACATAAAAACATCAAATTCAAATGGGATGATAACTGTCAACAGGCTTTCTAGATGCTCAAAGATTATCTTCTAAATCTGCCAGCTCTGATGCCACCAGTTCCCGATCAACCATTGCTATTATACATATCAGCTACTCCAACAGCACTGGGGGCACTCTTAGCACAACAAAGTGTTGAAGGCAAGGAAAAAGCAGTATACTATATCAGTCACACATTAGTAGGGTGTGAGCTAAACTACACACCGATTAAGTGTGCATGTCTCGCCGTGGTCTTTGCTTCACAGAAATTATGACATTACATGCTTACTCATAAGACTAAGTTAGTTGCAAGGATAGACCCATTGAAATACCTTCTCAATAAAGCAGCACTTACTAGGCAACTAGCGAAATGGGTAATGATACTGAGTGAATTCGACATTGAGTATGTGGACAGAAAAGCAATAAAAGGACAATCCATTGCAGATCAATTAGCAGATGCTCCCATGATAGATGATGTTCCTCTAAGTTCAAAATTTCTAGACGAATCAATTTTGACAATGTCACATGCAAAGCCATGGCAACTGTACTTTGATGGCTCATACACACAACATGGGGTAGGAGCTGGTATCCTCTTTATAACTCCTCAAGGAGATTCTATACCAAAATCATACTGCTTATCATTTCCTTGCACTAACAATATAGAGGAATATGAGGCATTAACAACAGGATTACGAATTGCAGTTCAATGGAAGATCGAGGAACTTCATGTTTTTGGGGACTCCCAACTTGTCATCCATCAAGCAACTAATGATTACCAAACAAAAGATGAAAAATTGATGCCTTATAAACAAATGGTGGATGACCTGAAATGACACTTCATAAAGATAGATTTTGAGCAGATACCAAGAGAGCAAAATCACGCCACAGATGCCATGGCTACAATTGCTTCCTTGATTGATTTACCTCCAAACGAGACCCGCTATGAGTTCTTGGTGGATAACCTTTTGGTCCCTTCATGTGAGATCATGCCTACTAAGACAATATGTGTTGTTGGTCCCGAATCCCAGTTATATGGTTCCATTTTCACATACCTACATGACAATACTCTACCTCTTGATCTATCAAATAACCAACGTCGCACTTTCATTCACCAATCCTCTCGATATGTCATTTTAGCTGATATCCTATATCGGCGAGGTCTAGATGGCACTCTTCTTAGATGTTTAGAAAGTGAAGAAGCTCAGATTGCGTTACGGGAAGTGCATGAAGGGATATGTGGTCCACATGCTAGTGGTCCTACCTTGGCCAAGAAACTCATTAGGACTGGATATTACTGGCCCAATATGGAAAAAGACTCATATCAGTTTGTCAAGAAACGTAAGCAATGCCAAATTCATGGAGACCTCATACATGCTCCAGCACAATAACTTCAACCACTTGCATCTCCTTGGCCCTTTTCTCAGTGGGGACTCGATCTCATAGGCAAGATTCACCCTCCTTCTTCCAATGGTCATAAATTCATTATCACTGCCATAGAGTATTTTACAAAATGGATTGAAGTCATGCCTCTCACACAAGTTACTGGAAAACAAATTGCTACATTCATCCTTAACTATATCATTTGCCGATACGGTATTCCTGTTTCCATTATCACTGATAATGGGCGTCCCTTCAAAAATCAGGATGTTCGTGAACTCTATGACCGCTTCCATATCTCCCATCATTTCTCCACACCATATTACCCCCAAGGTAATGGCCAAGCTGAGGCGTCTAACAAAACAATCCTTAAAATCCTAAAGGAGACAGTCGACGATGCTGGTCGTAATTGGCATATCCAACTCAATCCTGCACTTTGGGCCTACCGCACAAGTGTCCGCACACCTACAGGAGCTACACCCTATTCACTTGTCTATGGCGCTGAAGCTATCTTGCCTATTGAGGTCGAGCTACCTCTTTACGGGTTTCTTTACAAAACATCATCAGTGATGAAGACTATAGGGTCTCTCACTTACAAGAGCTAGAACTACTGGATGAACGAAGACAAACTACTTTTAATCATCTCAAGGCTTATCAACAACAAATGAGTCGCAGCTACAATCATAAGGTCAAGCCTCACACATTTGAGGTAGGTGACTTGGTTCTTAGAGAAAATCCTAAAAATCAACAAGACAGAGAGAAGAAGGGCAAGTTCAAACCAAATTGGCTTGGTCCCTACATCATTACAACAACATACGGATCTGGTGCATATCAGCTCTCAACTATAGAAGGTGAACCTTTGGAGGATCCTATCAATAGCATGCACCTTCGCAAGTTCTACACATAGCTCTTTCGAATATCCTAATTCAAAAATACAAAAAAAAAAAAAAAATTCAAAAATTTCAAAAATACAAAAAAATTATAAAACAAAAAAATCGTTACTTGGTGAAAACCTGGCAAACAGGCGCCTTGTGACACAAAAAACATTAAAAAAAATCAAAAAAAGTAAAAAGAAATAATTTCATCCAATGGTGAAAACCACTTCAGTGGCACCCTGGGCAAGTACCATGGTGAAAACTGGGTCACTAGTGCCATGCGTAGAGACATTGCTCCTCCCTCCTTCAGGATTCTCTTTCATCCCTTCACTTTGCACACACTCACAACCTATCCATTCATAATAAACTTACCCATTCCAATCATGGCTTGTCATTGATCTACCCAAGATTGGTTAGCCATTCATAATAAACCTCCCTTTCCATCGATAATAAATTAGATCTTATCTGTGGCTAAGGAAAAATCCTACGTCTAGTAATGAGAGTGGAACTGAGAACATCACATGCTTCAAGGAGTATAGTTTCTTCTAGCTTCCTTCAGTCTATCCACGCACAATCCGCAATAAAGCAACATTTGCATCACAGATTTGCAATAAAGTTTCATCTTCTCCACAATAAAGTATCAGTTTCATGGATTCAGTCAGTTTCAGATGAGACACAGCAACAACAATGGGCTTCAACAAATCAAATCTTTCAACAGACTCAGACAACATTATGGTTCAGTGCTATCTATCCATTTTGTGAAAGTAAACATTGTGACCACAATCAAATAAGACTTATACAAGTGACAAGAGACACTAAACTTGAGGACTACAGTGGATGTTGGTGTCGAGTCTTGGTTTTCTTTTGATTTCATCTTTTTTTGGTGACATGTCTTTTATCTTTTCCGGGATGTCTTTGACTAGAGATTCTATCTCCAGGATGTCTTTGACTAGAAAGGTGAGGATGGGGTATCGTCACCTATTTTTTCTTTGCTGTCTATGGATTGTCTCTTAAGTAATGCTATGACTTGTCCAAGGATATGAGGACACTGTGAGTCTAGTGTGAATTGGGGCATTCCTTGTTTGTGATTGTCCTATCTCCATGCAAATAGGTACAATGACTTTCTGGGTCGAACATATGCCTCGATTGTCATAACCTAATTGCCATAATAAAGCTCAATGATGATAACGCACAAGAAGCTCTTTCACTTTCATATCTTCTGTCTTTCATCCCCCTTTCTTGATTGACTCCCATCATCCTTCTCGAGTCTGCATAGCCTGCCATCACATGACTGAGTATAATGACACACCAAAAAAAATATTTGCATGTCATCTAGTTGCACCTGCATTACCACATATAAGCATTTCATACATACATATAGATATCACAATTGCATCACATCCTGCACACAACATTAGAACATTTTATATTCTCATCATGTAAATAGTTATTTGCATTTTTATATTCATCAGCATTACATACATTCACATTTGCATCATGCATACACATTAAAAACATAAAAGGACAAAAAAAAATATTGCATTATATCATATACATATTTGCATCCATAGCATAAAACAAACATCACATAAGAACATCTCATCACATAGGTACATATGCATATAGCTGCCACAAAAATGAATCATCTCATATATATATAAAAGTGTCATGATACAATGATGTCAAAATCATATGGCTACAAAAGCACCCGTAGGTGTCTACAATACAAAAATGGTACAAAACTGATACAAAGGGAGCCCTCTATGGCTATGATGAACTCCCTCCCTTGGAGCCGCCTGGCCTCGGTAGAATCTGAGCCCCTAAAGGACCCGCCCCAGGATCATCCTACATGTCCCCTCTATTTGGTGGTGGCGGAGGGCCCATAACCCCACCACTCGATGCTTGTCTCCTCTGACTCCCTCCTGTAGCTATCGCTGTACGCGATGGTCTATGGAAGCTCCTCGCCTGCTGATCTGCTGGCACTACACCATAGTAGAGGTCCCTCCAGTAGGCTATCTCCTCTCCTGCCCGCAGAACATAAGCGTATCCTGTCCCTGTATCCTCAGCTGCCTGCCTCCCAGCCCTCAGTGCTGTCTCATCCTCTATGTAGCGCTAGATAGCCTGATCCCGCTCTTGCTTAGTATCCTTGAGCCTCATCCTGAGCTGATCCCTCTCCCTCTCCAGCTCCTGGATCTCATCTGCCTAGCCTTAACAGATCTCCCTTAGCTCTAGCAGCTCATCCTCTACTGGGTCAGCCCCCTCTGCCTCTGCTTGTGGCTCCCCCTCTGCGGGTGCCTGCCCCTGCGCCTGTACTGGTACCTGTCTATATCCCTGTCCTTATATCTGTACCTGCCTGGGACCCTGTGCTACTGGCACCTGTAAAGGCAATCCACCGCGACCCCTCACCACCCGAGCCTGCCTCTCCTCTCCACCCTCCCTCCGAGGTGCAACCCGCCTCTCTCCAACTACTCCCCTCCTCCTCCGTCGGCCTCTACCCCCATCGCCTCCACCATCATCCTCATCACCACCACCATCTCCCTCTAGTGGCTCTCCCGGATCCGTCAACCATGGGAATGGATGCTCTGTCTAGTATGCTGTGTACTCGACATCCATGCCAGCGTCCTCGATCTCTAGCCACATGTCCCAAGGTAAGGGTATCATCTCTACTAGCTATGTCATTGCCTGATCATATGATAGCAATAGCCCAAACTGTGCCTGATCTCTAACTGTGAGGGCATACATGCTTGAGCCCCGGGCATCCTCTGAATCAAGCCAAACTGTCGGCCAACCCTATCCACTAGCTATCTCTCTAGCACATAGGGCATTTGTCCAATCAGTTACCTACTCTGGAAGGTGTAAGGCAGCTCAACTGCATCATCCTCCCACTACTCGCAGCCCAGATATGGTCTCCATATGACCACATCAATATCGTCCATCACTCACCGCTAGTACTCTAGTCTACCAATCTACCGTTGTGAGGTGATCATATCGTACAGATGTACAAAACTACATCCATGACCCCTGCCCCTGAAGTGTATCGGTTGGTAACCGGCAGATGCTCGTAGGCCCATACCTGCAGCAGTGTCACTCCACAACCCAGTCCCACTGATCCATGATAAACAAACTAATGAAGCTCATAATACAAATGGGCTAGCACACATGGTCTCCAGGCATATCTGGTGTGCTACATCACTAGTGTCTCCAGTGCTCCTCCCTAGCCCACAGCCAACCCTCGTGTCACCCTATCTAGACACAGGAACCCACTGATAGCTCCTCCGATCACTGCTGGCAGCGCTAGTCCTGTGGCTATCATGGTGTCCCATGCCACGTGTCCTGCCCTCATCTCCAATCTAGGGTCCTGAAATACCCGTCTCAAGGCCTCTCTGTCTCCATCTCGATCGTATGGGATCAGCTCTCCATCAATCGGTATCCGTAATATCCTGTATACATCCTCCAGGGTGACTGTCATCTCACCCATCGGCAAATGAAACGTGCACGTCTCAGAGTGCCATCTCTCAGCCAGCGCAGTCAGCAAACCCATGTTTGCCCGAAACTAGGGCACATATAGCACATGTCTCAATCCCATCTCCTCGACGGCAGCTCTATCCTCGAACGACAACTCAGGTCGCAACCACTGCATCGATGGAAATCTCTCCTGTGACTCTAGCATCGGCAAGTACTCCTGCAGTCAAATAACTCAATCATGTCAGTCATAGTGGCATTCACTGTTCATCACAAAATGCTACTCGCTATCTAAATGCATATGGTTATCTATCCTAGTGACACTCACTATTCATCACAAAGTGTTGCTATTTATCCTAGTGGTACTCCCTGTTCATCACAAAGTACTACGTGTGTGACACTCACTGTTCATCACAAAGTGTTACCCACATTTGCACTCCCTGTTCATCACAAAGTGCTGCTCATATTTCAGTACTCCCTGTTCATCACAAAGTACTCTATCTTGGTACTCACTATTCATCACAAAGTGCCTGGATCTATCCTAGTCTACCTAGAGGACCTGCTTGAGTGTATCTTCTCAGCAGCTTATCCAATTGACAGCGTATGTTCATCACAGAACTACCGATTTGACCTAGAAGATACAAATTCATACTTTTCATACACAAATGTGCTTACATGACATAAACGCGCTCAAAGACTGCATAGACGCACCTGAAAAACACAGACGCGCCTTCTTGACACAAACGTGCCTATGCTCTCTACAGATGCGCCTGTTTGACACAGACATGCCTTCTTGGCACAAACGTGCTTGAAAATCACAGACACGGCCGCAATTGACACAGACGTGGGTCCAGACATAGACGCGCCTGACACAAACACAGACGCGCCTAGCACCAATGTAGACGTGCTTGGACATTTTTGACACTTTTTGGACCCTAGTCTAAGCACATTTATTGCTCTACCTAGCATGCATTAATGACAAAATTAAATGCGGCAAAGTACGAGGAGGTTTGGTGGTACTTACCGACTCTCCTGCCTCTGCTGGCCTCTGAAATCGACGAACGCGGTCGAATCTGTGAGTGAAAGCCATCGCTGCTAACTGCTCCTGCTCTATTTTCGCTCTGCAATATGCTCTCGTGGATGTGTAGATGACAATGAGGATGTATTTTTCCCCCGTGGTCTATCTTATAGCCTACCCTGCCCCTGGCCCTCGTTTCTCGAGTCAGTCTTCATTATCCCATGACTCTGTCACTTTATCCGGTCAATCTGTTCTAGCTTCTCTTTCATATCAAGAGATTGTCTGCAATCTTTTCAGACATTTTCATCCAATCTCTCGAGGGGGCATATCATTCCCATCCTAAGGCAACTCTGTATCAGTTCATCTTATCTTCTATGAAACAACGCGAAAAGCTGCATTGTCTCAAAGAGGGGCAAAATGTAGACACCCAAAATTGTCATGTCTAATTAAATAAATATTTTATTTATTTAATTATCTAAGCCTAATTCTTCTATTAATTAAATAAATCTTTATTTATTTAATTAATTCATTTATCCTCTTCTAGCCTTATTTCTCATTTAAATAAATACTTTTATTTATTTAAATTATCCTTTTCCTAAATTAAATAAATATTTTATTTATTTAATTGATCCCACTTCTTCTATTAATTAAATAAATCTCTATTTATTTAATTAATTCATTAACCTTTTCTACCCATGACACATGTCATTCATCTCTTAATTCCTACACTACCTACCTCTTTCATTATTTTATTATTTCTTTTACCTACCCTCTAATCATAGCCGACCTCCTTTTACACCTCTCAATCTTATCCCTCCATTTCATATTGTGTCTTCTATATAAGGAGATGCTTCCTTCATTATCAAACCCTAATCAAGCATTCTAATGAGCTAATCATCTCTTATGCAATTGACTACACTATGATCCTACTTGCAACCACATTCCGTTCTTTGTTGAGCTCTTGTGCATATAAAATCTGAGAGCAAATATATCAAGCAAGATCAATGGAGATAGGAAGAATGGAGATCAAAACCCTATTGGACATGTGATGGTATAATCTTTGTGATTTTGTTTGATTTGCATTGTCTTAGGTAATCTTCATATGTTATGGTGGATCTTTGTTGATTGTTAGGCTAGGGTTTTGTGGTTGAATTCATTTAGCCTTTCAATATTGTTATTATTGTTGTCCATTTTCACCATATACAATTATTTTTTTGAAATAACTCATACACATTATGGCTAGGAAATCCCGAGCCATTATATGTATGGGGTTTTGTTCCTAAAAGAACTACATATGTGTTAAAAATAAATTTAGTAACCCATATGTGTTACTAAATGTAATAGTAATGGATAAGCATTTCTAAATGTTATAGTAGCACGTACATGTTTTTCTAATTACAATTTTATTTTTTGGGGGCCCGATTGGGTCCATTCTACCTACGGCCCAGTCAAAAAATCCATGGCAAGGAAAGCATAGCACCCCAAACTGAAACGTGATTTGAGAGATATAAGCAAAAAAATGCCACATCGTTGTAGAGGTAAGATTACGATCTATTAATGCATTTTTTCATTTCTTATGTCGAATTTCACTATAGTTTTGTATTTTTTGATTTATTTTATTTTATTTTGAAAATTTTATACTAGATGCTCAACAAAACAACCCCCCTCAAGGGAAAATTTCCCATCAACAAAATATACCCTATAATCCTCATAATCCATTGATAACCCCTTCTGAAACCACACAAGAGAATTTACTAGGTCATTTAGCACAAAATAGGGTTACCATTACCAATCTTGTGGCTAAGTTGAAAGAATCAAAACACCAACACCATGCAGACCTTGCCCAGACCCTAGAAACAATGGTGGATAGTATTGACAAAGTTTCAAAACAAGTCACTGAATGGGATGCATATAGAAACTCACGATGTAACTTTTATTCCCAAGGTCTCTCATATGATGTTGTAAAGAATAGAGAAATAATTAAAGCACAAATATGTGTTATTTTCACTCATCCCCAAACCTAGTAAACCCTAACTCTTAATTCAAAAAGGTTTCCTATAAATTGGTGTAATCACATTGCAGTGAAAACACAATTTTGGGATAGGTGGTGGATGGTCTTTGACCAACCTCCTTGTAATAAATTTGAGGTTCTATTGTATGTTTTGAGGAAGCGATACTGCTAGTTCATCCTCCATGAGCTCCCTAATTATTTAGATATGAGGGAGTTCCAGGGCAGAGGTGGAGGCTCTTTTCAAGGTAGACCAGGGGCTCAACATGTACAGGATGTTAAGAATCGGGTTCCACATGATCTTAAAACCTTGGTGCACGTGATAGTCTCTATAGCCCTAAAGTAGTCTATGGATATGGAGACTCTTTAGGAATCTACATCACTGACCGACACCATTATCCAACATGGGACATATTTGTCACATCCTCTTGGCCTAGATGATGGTGTTGTAGCTATGCCACATACTAGTAGCATGTCCAACCATCACCAGTGCATTACTTTCTTTGAGGTATGCTACGAGTTAGATGACATTGTATGTGCAGATGGTTTGAGCTACCATTTGTACACACGTTGTAGTGCTAGTTGTCACGTTGGTGTTCAAGATGACATGGTCCTCATAGATGACCTCATGCACCAGGTCTATGGTAGTCATGTATGCTGATTTGAATTTATTATATTTTATTTAGTAAATACTTTAAATTTTCAAGTGTAAATAGATATTTAATTAAAGTTCAAATTAAACTAATACAAACATAATGCATTTCAAGATGTACCAACTTTGGGTACATCATCCACCCCACCTATCACAACTCCTGCACTTGTATCATCATCAAAGGTAAACATTTTACAACATGTCAAAATAGAATAATACCTTGAACTCAAATTAATGTCTTAGAATTCATATTATTTGTCTAATGTATCTTTGTGTGGGCTTTGATAGGTGTTGACTATGGACCAGCTTTCATAGGTTCATGATGCCATAGCTACGACCATTTCATTTGGCCTAGAGAGCTATATAGTATTCTTCTTTATACATATCTTTATAGTTTTTATTGAATATGCATATCATTTGAATTTTAATTAGTTAAATTTATGCTAACCTTATATGTTTGTGTATATTAATTATGTTACTCTTTAGGGTGTATCACTTGTGGATGATATTTCTCCTTTCCAAAGGACATACTCGAAGATGTCCAAGCAAAAAAGGTAAGTGAGCACAATTTTAAGCAAGATACAATAGTCTTAAGAGCTTACATGTGTTATTGTAGCATGATTTAGATTTTATTTTTCAAATTATTATGATTATGTACATTTTCATCTATATTGATCGAGTCTAACATCTTTTGTCTTGTACATGTACAACAATGGCTACTATTGTTTATAGGAATGTTGAATGCACCCGATGATGCATTGTAAGGAGAGATACATGATGTATATATGTTTTCTAAATTTTCTAAATTTATTGATTATATGTAGTGTGCATTCATTGTATTATAATATTATCATTTTACTTGTACAGTGAAGATTGATGCCTATTTCATCAGTGATGATCCCTCCTAGGACAATAGGAGAACCATCAGAGCCTTTGGTACACATTTATTCTATAATATATATATTTGTTTAAATCTATAAGTAGATATATATTTATAGTTTACATTGACTTGTATCAATTGTATTTTAACTGGTGTATCCGCCTTCATGATTTGAGCATAACACAGATCCTCTACCTAGGTGATTTCATAAAACTCTTGTTAGTCAGAGGGGTCAAAGGGGGCCATCATTTGTTGAATGAATTTCAGCAAAAAAACCACAACATGAGGTAATAAAAAATTCAATTGTAGGGAAATAGTAGTACACTATTTCTATTATGATATGAATTTGACAACTTTAAACTATTATTGACATAAGCAATTTAACTTGTTTGAATTGTTGTTCTGCAAGCATCTACAAAGCCACACACTACTTCAAAGAAGCTTGATTTTGATGATCCACCACAACTATAGGACTTTTTAGAGTTAAATACTATTAGTGGTGGCCATTGTATATCGATCTTGAGATGGAATATATGCTATTGTTTTATAAAACTTGTATTGATTTGGCACATATGTCATTTTTGTACATTTTATTGAGTTGGCACATATGCCATTTTTTGTACATTTTTTTGAGTTGGCACATATGCCACAATTTTTTTAAACTTGTATTCTACATTTTGATATATATAAAAAAGATGATATTCAATCTAAGTTATTCATTGTGTGCATATATTCATACATTGAACTATTTATTAATATTTTAAAAATTATTAAGTTATGAAGAATGTATATTGATTTCAATAAGAATGGTTTTGTTTTGAACCATAGAAATGATAGAAGCTAATCTTTTACTTCAGATGAAAGAAAGCCTTTTGTTGAATTCTACCCATATAAAACACTTACCAATTGCCATCAAGGAATATAAAGCATTGCAACTGTGCAAAATGATTTGATAAGCTTTCTCAAATATTGAATTACCCATTGAAAACTCCTTGCATGCATGATTTATCTAAACATAAAAGGGTTTTTCCATTTCAATTTTTTTTTGGCTAATTCTTATTTGAGGATATGTTTGAATGAATTTCTTAAAAAAATGTGTTTGAGTCATATCCAAAAGTTTCTTTGGATGTGGCTTACTATTTCTTGATCTGATTCTCCTTCTAACAACATCTCTTTGATTGGGTGAAACTTTTGTGTTGTCATGCGAAAATTTTTCAAATAATTGTCTTAATGCATCAACAACTTTGTCTTTCATGGAAGTCTACCCAAGAACGCCCAAAGAGAATTATTGTTAAGATCCCCAAGTTTGTCAGACTTCCCCAAGGCATGGTGTAGTGTTGTTCTACTTATCTTCAATGAATTACTCATATTGCTTATTAAATGAACGCAAGAACATGTTGAGTAACATTTGCATCTTTAGAGTGTGATGTTGAACCAATTGCTTGATATGCATCAAATAGATTTCTTACTATAGTTTTTTCACTATCATTTTTAGATGATCTTAAGCCAATGATTTTCATTATCTCTCTAAAATTCCTATTTCTTATCTTTCAACAATTAATTGGCATCTTGTGGTTTGATTTAAGCTCTCAAAATATTTGTTTTATACATTTTGAGTCACTCTACAACAAGTGCGTTGGTAAATTTTATCGGGCATTGGCTTTAAATTATTTTTATCAATGCCAATTATATGCTTTGGTTTTATATGAATAATTCTAGGAGGTATTAATATTTTTTTTTTTGATTGGTAATTGGTCGAAGCCTGAATAGCTTTTGACTAGAGCTATGAACCAGTGGGGACATAGTAGGGAGCCCCATCCCCATTACATATCTTTGAATTATTATTATTATGTTTGATTAGATTGACCCCAAGACCTTCTCATCCTATAGAAGGCCAAGAGTCACAACTTAGAGTTCCATTAGATTGACCCCAAGACCTTCCCCATCCTATGGAAGACCAAGAGTCACAACTTAGAATTTCACTTCAGATGTCCCTATTGGGAGTTGAACTTGGGTCTCCACAGTGAGAACCCAGTGTTTTAGCCAGTTAAGCTCAACCCCTTGGACCTAGGAGGTATTAATATTGTTGCATGTTCTTGGCTTGAATTAAGTACATTCATTTGATCATTGATTATCACTTCTTCTTGGTTTTCATTTTATTCATTCGATCCATGAAATTGAGTTGGTGTAGATGGTGTACCTTCTCCTCCCAATTTTGTCAGTTCACGTACTCCTTTCATGTGCTCCCTCTGCCTTTCCTTTACTACCTCTTGTGATTAAATGGCTCCTCACTTGTTCCTTCCCATTGTGATTATGAATTATTCTAAATAACATCATATATATTAGTAAATATTATACAAATTAAACAAAAAAAATCATTAAACTATGGTCTAAATCAATGCATTTGGAAATAAAAAGCATAAATGAAAAAAAAAAAACACTGAAAATATTGAACATAGCCTTTCTCTTTCTTTATATTTGTTATCCTCTATTGAAAATAGCCTAGCGAAGCATGCCAAAAATGGTGATAACATTTTTTTGCATGAGGGGCTAATCATGCTCATCATGGAATATGCTACGGATCAAGGGGTTAAGCCCTCCCGATGATTAAAACCCCTAACTCTTCCACCAACATTGAGGTTCATTATGTGTCTGATATGGAGATGGATGAAGAAGAATCTGGTAGGGCTATGGATTGGTGGGACCTCAATGTCTTAGATGGTTTAGAATACTATCATTCTCAAGAGGAGGGCCACTAATAGATTATTACATCTAGCACTAGAAGTAGTAGAAGAAACAAACTCTCCAAATGGGCTGCTAGTAAGTATAAAACCCCCAACCCCAAGTTATAGGGTTCTGGTCCTTCAAATACAAAGAAGTCTAAAATTGGAAAATGATTCAGTTAATGTAGGGATTGTTGGGACTGATTAAAATTGAGTCAAGTTTAGAGGCCCAATCCAAAAATTTGCTCTGCGTACCTAAATAAGTCAGTTTGAATGCCTAGTTAGCAAGGGGGTAAAATGGAGCCAGTTGATTTTCAGAGGGTAAGGCTCGGGATTCATGTCCCACACCTTTCATTTGGCCTATTTAGTGATGTGCAACTTTCAGAATTCAATTTGGATAAGTTTACTAGGTACCCATTTCGAGGGGTGAGCTGAAAGTGCATTCTAGGCACAAGTGCAAATTTTATTAAGTTGCCTACTTTGGGTGTTTATATCTTTTTCCCTGTTGATTGTCATGGAGAAATTCAAAATGGATTCAATTGTATGCATAAAAGTGAGTTACGCTACAAAATTTCAAGTCTTGACGAATCCGTTTGCTCCGTTTTCATAGCCAAATCCGTTTGCAGTTTGTGTGTTTTGGCAAGTCCCTGTTTCCACAGCTAGTCGGAGCCCTGTTTTGCACAATTGTAAAACTTGCCTCAATAAGAATCATGCCAAAGTGTTTCTTCCAGGTTGATGTCAGTATAAATGGTGAGTTACGTTTCAAATTTCAAGTCCTTATGAATCCGTTTGCTCAGTTTTCAAAGCTCAATCTGTTTGTAGTTTGTGATGTTTGCACAAGTGTAAAAATGTCCCGGTGAGCGTCATGTCAGAATGTTTGTTCCGGGCTAATGTTGGTATAAATGGTGAGCTACATTTCAAATTTCAGGCTTTTATCAATCCATTTGATCAGTTTTCAAAAGGACTCATTTTGCCATCAAATTCAGTTATCCGCACTTCCAGTGTTAGATCAGTTAATGTAGCCATTTTGGTGAGCGCGCCGTTTGCATCCTGTCAGTCGGGTGATCGAATTAAGAATTCAAAGATTTAATATGTACTTAAAGGTACCTATGTTCTGAATTTGAGAGCCTACGGAGGTCATTTGATATTTTTGAGAAAGGCATCATGTGTTGCCAGAACATTGACTTCATCAGGTCCGCAGTGTCGACAAAGCCAGTTGGCCGTTTTCGGAAAATAATATCTCTTCGCTCGAGAATCGTCTTGAGAAACTATTTGGTAGATGTCATCCTTGTATATCAAAGTACACGCCTGTCAGATGGCGAGCTCCAGAAAGGTGTTTTGACAGGTTTGAAAATTACGTCTTCGCGATTAAATGCGAAAATTGTGGCGTAATTGCCTGAAAGTTGCAAAATACAATTTTATGATCCAAAAACGATGCCGATCGTTCCCAAAGGTATGTTTGAGGTCTGTGAAGCATTTCAAAGGCCAGTTGATTGAAATCAAAAAATTTTTTAGTCGGACCCACTTTGGGGCCCGACCTGGCTCATGCCCGCGGATTGTTTTTATTGGCGATTTTTGTTTATTGGGGGAAATTCAAAATATTCAGTTAATGATGCAATCCACAAGTCACAGTCAGGTAAAGTTCATATCGGTAGCAGCCATTGGGGATTCAAGGTTAAAGACATTGTGAATATCAAGGGTGTCTCCTTTGATTTGTCAGCTTGATTTGTCAGCATTCTTCTAGATTGCAAGATTTTTTTTTTTTAATGCAGCAAAGGATAAATATTGTGATTGAGGATGGAATGTCAATGTTCTCTTTTATTGAGAATGGAGTTTTCATTTTTATTGTGATATGTCAGTGTTCTCTTTATATGAGAATGAAGTTTTCCAACTGCAGTTTTAGTGGTAATAATTACATCTCCTCCCAAATACCATTTTCTAAAATGGAAATAGAAGACCAAGATTCATATCAAGCACCAAAGACTTTCTTTTGCATGGTGTTTTGGGGCTGCAGTCAAGAGCCAAGCTTGCTCATGTGGTGAAGAAAAAGACCATCAAGCACTCAACAAAATACAATCAGCAATTTCCAAGTCTCCTACATGGTGTATGAACTTCCAAGCAAATGCAGAAATTTCAACATATGACAACCCTCCCACACAGCATTTGAAAGCAGCAAATAAAAAACAATCAAACAATGGTGATTGCTGCAGTCTCTCCTCCCCTACGTGAGACACCAACTGTGCACAGCAATCACTTCCTTCTCCTGCGTGGCATGTGAAAAGGGGTTTCAAATCTCAAGCAAAGGATTTCTCCTTGCTGTGCGTGGGATGTAGTAGAGGAGGGCATAAGTTTTTTAAAGAAAAATTTATCATTTTGATTGCATTCCCTCTGCATGGTTTTTGACAGACATGGTGTTTAGAATGTGGAGGGGCATTAAGAATCCTCCAACAAATGCATTGGCAAGCTCACAGCCATTATTCCCTGTGTGATAAAAAATCTTCAAGCTATTGAAGTCAACGGTTGTAGATCAACCTCCTCCCTCGTGTGGCATATGGAAAAGGTGTTAAACCCCAAGGTATTAAAACAAACAAAATGCAAAACGCCATTGAAGAACACTCAAAAATCTTCAAAATACACAGTCCCAGGCTTAATGTTTTAATCCCACATTGGCTGTGCACTGGGAGTTTTTGGTATTTATATACAAAAATGCATAGTAGTATAATGTCTAAGCCTTAAAGGCTTTTGACACAAGGTGCCCATGGGCGCCCAAGGCGGGCCCATGTGCGAGCATGCTTCCCGAGGCGATGGAGGAGTTGACTAGACGAAGATCAAGTGGACCCCACGTAGGCACGCTTCCTGAGGCAAACAGGCAAAATTTTGCAGACGAAGGTCGAGTTAACGAGCGAGCAAGTCCAAGAGAGATCAACGGTGTTGGCTATTTCGTGAAGGGAAGATGCACGTTGTTTAAACCCCGCGAAATAGCGAAAGTGAACGAGAGCTGTCCACGTGGCGGGTACAGTCAGCGGTCCAGCAGGCGGGTCCCGGTGAGGTGGCGCACAGGTGGCAGTCCAGTGGTGATGACGTGGCGGCCAAGTGGCAGTGACGAAGCAGATGACGTGGTGATGATGAGGTGTCATCCCAGGTGGCGTCCGGTCAACCCCATCAACCAATCAGAGGCCGCCACGTGGCAAGGTGTCAGAGCACAAATGGAGGCAAAAAATCAAATTTAAAATGATTAAATAATATAGTTCAAACAATATTGAAATTCGAAATATTTAAATGATGGATCCATGATGATAATTAATTCGCCCAGGGTCCAATTTTTGGCCAAAGTATAAAGTGTTATATGTTTTCGGAAAGCTCTCGGAGTGAGGAATCCGATTATGAAGTTAATTTGGACAAATGTGGGATATTTTAGAAGCAGTTTCCACAGGAACAAAATTCAGTTAGAGAGGAGAGACACTTGGCAATTTTCAGTTGTGAATTTGTTTTTCTTACCTCCTCATTTTATTCCCCATTCTTCTCAGTTGTAAGGGTTCCAGAATTTTGTGAGGAAGTGCTCCAGTTTTCATGGCTTCCATTTTCTGAAATTCTTGACCCAAACTAGTAAAGTTCTATGGATCTATTCAGGGTATAGAGGCTACATTGCAGGATGACAGATTGTTTTCTAGTTGCAGGTCTTACTTGTGTCAGGCATGAGTAAATTTCCCATGATATTGTCTCTGTGATATGTTTTTTCATTATTATGAATTCAATCCTCAAGGAGGATGAAATTTGTCATCTCAAGGAGATTGTGTGACTGTTTGTAGGTATCCTTCAAGGAAGGTTTTAAATTCTATAGTCAGTCATAAATGATGAAATATATTTCCAGATCTGATAAATTTGTGAATGAATGAAATAGTGCATTAATATCAGGTATTGGTGCATGAATATCTTGTTTAAGGAAAACAAATTTGCATCTATGATTCATATTTGTAGTTCTGTCTGTGACTCTATTGCCCAATGAACAAGGCACTGGTCTTGCAAGTTTTGGGGATGGTTTTAGATTAACATTTTAAAAGACAAATCTATTTCCCTTTATGTGTAGGGGTGTGTGTTCCATTCTTTCCAAGCTTTGTTTCATCCTATTGTTTGTACAGATCTAGCCAATCTGTAATGTTTCCTAACCTGTTGAGCTTGTGAAATGATCTATTTGTTTAATGTTGATGCAGTCATGTGTCTGTAATTGTTGTATTTAGTGCATCAAAAGGGTGTCCCCCCCTAGGTCTAGCAGAACCTGAAGTGTAGGAGGATCAATTAGGGTCCTATGTTATGTTGTCCAAGCCCTGATGTGTTTTGTAGACTGAAATTGGCCATTTCATAGAAAGATTTGCAGGTGTTCTTGGGTTATTACTTTTGGTGAACAACAAAAATGGCGACTCTGCTAGGGAGTAAATGAATTGTTAAGAGCCTCTGGTTAAGAAAGAATTAATTCATATAAGGTTGATATTATCCCATCCGAGTCACCACAACAAAAATGGCGACTCTGCTGGGGAAATGAGAATGGAAATTGCCAAAATTCATCCAGTTAGTCTGTCCATTGTGTATGCACGGAGTGTGAAAGTGAATTTATGAGTTAGAAAATGCTCCTTGTTCTGGATCTGCATACTGATACGTGTATCATGTCATAGTTTATGAAGGAGTAACAGTAAATTGTATTTGTTCAAAGTTGTAAGAAGCTCTTGCAGCTGTGTGCGAATTTTTCCCCAATTCCTTGTTGTGTGGCGACTCTGTGGTTCATACCAGTATTAAACAGCCTAGAAGAATGTTTATTGCAGCAAGATCGAAGGAGTAAAGAGAATTAAATTTGTGATTGAATGGCATTCTGCTGTTCAAAATATCCTTTATGCAAGAGGTGGCGACTCTGTGATAAAAGACTGTGCTAAAGTGTGAAATAAATCTCCAGATCTACAAGAGTTTACAGCTGCAAATCTCCAGGTATTTTCAAAGGATTTAAATGCAAGACATCTCTTCTGAAAGTTTGAATGTATAATGTAGTTTTCCCATTTAGTGAACAGCACTAGTTTAGAGGGAAGGAGAGAATTTCAAAATCCATTTGCATATTTATGCTGCTAAAATATTCAGTGTATGTTATCCTCCATAGTGTGCAAATGTGGAAAAACTTTATGACAAGCAATGGTAAGGAATAGATCAGTATAAGGATACTTGCTTGATGTTTTTTTATTCCAGATTGTATAATCATTTGTGGAAGTAAGAAAAATGAATAGTGAAGTTTTTCAGTCTTGTGTATTTCCACATAGAGCCATGCCTGGTGAAGTGTCACAACCATATAATAGGAGAAGTTTTATCATGAACCATTATGCTGCTCTAAATTTTAGAGATATTCCGGGTTACCCAAATCCCATACCCACAGAAATTAGAAAGTATTTGCCAATTTTCAGTGGGAAGAAATCAGAATCAGCATGTCAACATGTTAAAAGATTTTCAGATTTGATAGGAGAGTTTGAAATTTACCAAGAAGATGTATGCATGAAATTGTTTATTCAGTCATTGAAAGAGGATGCAAGAGATTGGTTCTCTTTTTTACCAGGGAATTCTATTACCTCATGGGAAGAATTGATTTCAGATTTCATGGAGCAATTCGATGAGAAGGTGAGTGATTCCGACTCATTGAAAGAATTCACTTATATACAAATCAGGAAAGATGAATTGGTACCAACATTTAGCATTAGATTTTCACAAGCATTGGCTAAAATTTCCAGAAAGTATAAGTTTGATGATATGGTATGTCTGGATATTTATATGAGTGCTTTTGGTAAGAAGATGGGTTTCCTATTGAAGAACAAAGAACCTAAGACTTTGTATGAAGCCTTTAACATAGCTAGGGACATTGAAAATAATTTGAAATTTGGGATAGCCAAGAGATTCGTGTCTGCTGTAGTTTCTTATCAAAATGCCTTCAATGGTGGAATACCATATGAAGTTGAACAAATCATTCCTTGTTTAGGTGCATCAAGCTCTGCAGTTCCAAATGGCTTTTATGATGCATGTGTTTCAGACTTGAATGAGAGTCAAGAACCTTTGCCATTAATGTCAGTTGTCTCTCGCAATAATGATGGAATGATTAGTGGGAAGTGTTGTGAAAATGCTGATACAGAGATAGATATATACAAGGGATATGTACCATTTGATTTGTATGCCGGTTATACTGATTATGTGGCTACTAACTATCAAGCGAATCATGCATCTCTGCAGGATAATATTGGTGAAAATAATGATGGTGATGACCATCAATCTTTACATGCTGCTGATGTATTTGATGTTGAAATACCAAATACAGAGGGATTACTAAGTGTTGCTATTTGTGCAAGTGAAAGTGTGCAATATGATGAAAATCAGAATTGTTTGGTGCGAACAATAGCTGATCCTCTTTTAAACATTGATGATGTCAATTGTGTTGAGGATGAAGTAAATGTTTTTTCAAATTTCACTTCAGATTTTGCTTCTTGTAATCATGTTGATAATCTTTCTTTTTTGAAAGATATGCACAATGTTAATTCAGAAAATTGTAATGGTACACATGATTGCGATGAAGATATAGCACACATGGATGGACAAAAGTTTATGGAATCTCACATGGAACAGCAAAGTGCAATGCAAGTCCAGAAGATTGCAGAACTTAAGAAAGCTCTTGAAGTTGTGGATAAGAAAGTTCAAATGTTGGAGAGCCTTCGAGCTGTTGATGAAGACCTTCTGAAATATAGTGAAGAGGATTCTTCGGAAAAGGACTGTGAATTGAATGTTTGTATACTTGATGAACATGCTGATCTAACAGATGGTTTTATGATAGAAAGATTTAGTGAACATGCTAAAAACTCATCAGATGAAGTAAATTGCAGCGATGTTCATGTTCATTCTTTGGCTGATGACGAGTGTTCAATTGGTGAAGAAGATCAGTTGTGGCAAGATAAGTATGACTATCTTGATTTTCAGAATGATAGTAATAGGATGAAATTTGATGGATGTGAAACATGGAAAACTAATGATTGTTCCAGCCACGTTTCAATTTCTTCTTTGTCCGATGAAGATGATTATGATGATCGAATAGATGGTGTCTTTAGCAATATTACTAATGTTTTATTCAATGCTGATATAGATACGGACCAGCCACTTCAATGTCATAATGTTCATAAGGGGGTTCTTCATTTTGTTTCTAACCCTTTGTATGAAGAAATAATTGATCAGCCAAATGTTGTAAATGATGAACCGGTCCATAATACTGATGGAATTCCGAACAACAATAGCATATGTTGTGAAAACTTATTTCATGATGAAAGTAAGAGGCATGGATTATGTGATGACCATTTAAAACCACAAATGAAAGTGTTTCAGGTGGATGTGAGCCTAAAAGAGAAAGAGTTAGCTGAGGATTTGCTTCAGCCGAAGGTATGCATTCTTTTCCATGAATGGGATGTTGAGAATGCAGAGGTTTTCAGTTTGATAAGCAAGGATAGTATGAGGTGTGATCAACATAGTGAAGTATCACATCTGGATGGTAATGTTCATGTTCCTTGTTTGCATCAGTTGGTTAGTAGTGTCCCTCACTCTATTGATTTAAATGATAATAAGGTATGTGCTGATAGGAACTACAATGTTGAAAATGAGTGTTTTATTTTTCAAGTTCAGCATGATGATGTCCTTGCAAATGATAGAGTTGAGTGGGACAGTGAAAGGTATGTCAGCTTGTGGGAATGCCTCTATGGTGATTTGTCTCATGATTTTACTTGTGTTGAAATAGTGTGTGATCACAAAGTTCAAAATCAGACCAAAGGTATGCACACTAGTTGTTTCAGTAATGAGACAAAAGAGGTTGATTATAATGATCATGCTCAGTTGTTACTAGAAGGTGCCTTTGTTTTGATCAATATGTCAGGTGATGAGAATCAGATTTTTAACAGAGGTAAATGTATGTAAGTGGAGCAGCTTGTATTAGTTGTTAGCATGTTTGTATCTATTGTACAGTCGCTTTGCTTCAGTTGTGTGGTTTTCAATAAGTGCCCTGCTGTTTGGGTAGAATAAGGAAGCCCTGTTTTGGAAGAGAAGAAATGAGAAGAGAAGAATGATCCGTTTTCGGGTGGTCTGCTTAACTAATGATATCTGGATTCTTGTGTTGATCTCACAATCAACCATCCCCAGTCAGAGCCACTGTTGGGACTGATTAAAATTGAGTCAAGTTTAGAGGCCCAATCCAAAAATTTGCTCTGCGTACCTAAATAAGTCAGTTTGAATGCCTAGTTAGCAAGGGGGTAAAATGGAGCCAGTTGATTTTCAGAGGGTAAGGCTCGGGATTCATGTCCCACACCTTTCATTTGGCCTATTCAATGATGTGCAACTTTCAGAATTCAATTTGGATAAGTTTACTAGGTACCCATTTCGAGCGGTGAGCTGAAAGTGCATTCTAGGCACAAGTGCAAATTTTATTAAGTTGCCTACTTTGGGTGTTTATATCTTTTGCCCTGTTGATCGTCATGGAGAAATTCAAAATGGATTCAATTGTATGCATAAAAGTGAGTTACCCTGCGAAATTTCAAGTCTTGACGAATCCGTTTGCTCCGTTTGCAGTTTGTGTGTTTTGGCAAGTCCCTGTTTCCACAGCTAGTCGGAGCCCTGTTTTGCACAATTG
Organism: Cryptomeria japonica; assembly: GCF_030272615.1. Classification (NCBI taxonomy): domain Eukaryota; kingdom Viridiplantae; phylum Streptophyta; class Pinopsida; order Cupressales; family Cupressaceae; genus Cryptomeria; species Cryptomeria japonica. The sequence continues at coordinate 708,852,335 of NC_081411.1, read as the reverse complement.
TAAAACTTGCCTCAATAAGAATCATGCCAAAGTGTTTCTTCCAGGTTGATGTCAGTATAAATGGTGAGTTACGTTTCAAATTTCAAGTCCTTATGAATCCGTTTGCTCAGTTTTCAAAGCTCAATCTGTTTGTAGTTTGTGATGTTTGCACAAGTGTAAAAATGTCCCGGTGAGCGTCATGTCAGAATGTTTGTTCCGGGCTAATGTTGGTATAAATGGTGAGCTACATTTCAAATTTCAAGCTTTTATCAATCCGTTTGATCAGTTTTCAAAAGGACTCATTTTGCCATCAAATTCAGTTATCCGCACTTCCAGTGTTAGATTAGTTAATGTAGCCATTTTGGTGAGCGCGCCGTTTGCATCCTGTCAGTCGGGTGATCGAACTAAGAATTCAAAGATTTAATATGTACTTAAAGGTACCTATGTTCTGAATTTGAGATCCTACGGAGGTCGTTTGATATTTTTGAGAAAGGCATCATGTGTTGCCAGAACATTGACTTCATCAGGTCTGCAGTGTCGACAAAGCCAGTTGGCCATTTTCGGAAATTAATATCTCTTCGCTCAGGACTCGTCTTGAGAAACCGTTTGGTAGATGTCATCCTTGTATATCAAAGTACACGCCTGTCAGATGGCGAGCTCTAGAAAGGTGTTTTGACAGGTTTGAAAATTACGTCTTCGCGATTAAATGCGAAAATTGTGGCGTAATTGCCTGAAAGTTGCAAAATACAATTTTATGATCCAAAAACGATGCCGATCGTTCCCAAAGGTATGTTTGAGGTCTGTGAAGCATTTCAAAGGCCAGTTGATTGAAATCAAAATTTTTTTTAGTCGGACCCACTTTGGGGTCCGACCTGGCTCATGCCCGCGGATTGTTTTTATTGGCGATTTTTGTTTATTGGGGGAAATTCAAAATATTCAGTTAATGATGCAATCCACAAGTCACAGTCAGGTAAAGTTCATATCGGTAGCAGCCATTGGGGATTCAAGGTTAAAGACATTGTGAATATCAAGGGTGTCTCCTTTGATTTGTCAGCTTGATTTGTCAGCATTCTTCTAGATTGCAAGATTTATTTTTTTTAATGCAGCAAAGGATAAATATTGTGATTGAGGATGGAATGTCAATGTTCTCTTTTATTGAGAATGGAGTTTTCATTTTTATTGTGATATGTCAGTGTTCTCTTTATATGAGAATGAAGTTTTCCAACTGCAGTTTTAGTGGTAATAATTACATCTCCTCCCAAATACCATTTTCTAAAATGGAAATAGAAGACCAAGATTCATATCAAGCACCAAAGACTTTCTTTTGCATGGTGTTTTGGGGCTGCAGTCAAGAGCCAAGCTTGCTCATGTGGTGAAGAAAGAGACCATCAAGCACTCAGCAAAATGCAATCAGCAATTTCCAAGTCTCCTACATGGTGTATGAACTTCCAAGCAAATGCAGAAATTTCAACATATGACAACCCTCCCACACAGCATTTGAAAGCAGCAAATAAAAAACAATCAAACAATGGTGATTGCTACAGTCTCTCCTCCCCTACGTGAGACACCAATTGTGCACAGCAATCACTTCCTTCTCCTGCGTGGCATGTGAAAAGGGGTTTCAAATCTCAAGCAAAGGATTTCTCCTTACTGTGCGTGGGATGTAGTAGAGGAGGGCATAAGTTTTTTAAAGAAAAATTTATCATTTTGATTGCATTCCCTCTGCATGGTTTTTGACAGACATGGTGTTTAGAATGTGGAGGGGCATTAAGAATCCTCCAACAAATGCATTGGCAAGCTCACAGCCATTATTCCCTGTGTGATAAAAAATCTTCAAGCTATTGAAGTCAACGGTTGTAGATCAACCTCCTCCCTCGTGTGGCATATGGAAAAGGTGTTAAACCCCAAGGTATTAAAACAAACAAAATGCAAAACGCCATTGAAGAACACTCAAAAATCTTCAAAATACACAGTCCCAGGCTTAATGTTTTAATCCCACATTGGCTGTGCACTGGGAGTTTTTGGTATTTATATACAAAAACGCATAGTAGTATAATGTCTAAGCCTTAAAGGCTTTTGACACAAGGTTCCCATGGGCGCCCAAGGCGGGCCGACGTGCAAGCACGCTTCCCGAGGTGATGGAGGAATTGACTGGACGAAGATCAAGTGGACCCCACGTAGGCACGCTTCTCGAGGCAAATAGGTGAAATTTTGCAGATGAAGGCCGGGTTAACGAGCGAGCAAGTCCGAGAGAGATCAATGGTGCGCGCTATTTCGCGAAGGGAAGATGCATGTTGTTTAAACCCCGCGAAATAGCGAAAGTGAAAGGAGAGTCGTCCACGTGGCGGGTACAGTCAGCGGTCCAGCAGGCGGGTCCCGGTGAGGTGGCGCACAGGGGCAGTCCAGTGGTGATGACGTGGCGATCAAGTGGCAGTGACGAAGCAGATGACGTGGCGATGATGAGGTGTCATCCCAGGTGGCGTCCGGTCAACCCCATCAACCAATCAGAGGCCGCCACGTGGCAAGGTGTCAAAGCACAAATGGAGGCAAAAAATCAAATTTAAAATGATTAAATAATATAGTTCAAATTATATTGAAATTCGAAATATTTAAATGATGGATCCATGATGATAATTAATTCTCCCAGCGTCCAATTTTTGGCCAAAGTATAAAGTGTTATATGTTTTCGGAAAGCTCTCGGAGTGAGGAATCCGATTATGAAGTTAATTTGGACAAATGTGGGATATTTTAGAAGCAGTTTCCACGGGAACAAAATTTAGTTAGAGAGGAGAGACACTTGGCAATTTTCAGTTGTGAATTTGTTTTTCTTCCCTCCTCATTTTATTCCCCATTCTTCTCAGTTGTAAGGGTTCCAGAATTCTGTGAGGAAGTGCTCCAGTTTTCATGGCTTCCATTTTCTGAAATTCTTGACCCAAACTAGTAAAGTTCTATGGATCTATTCACGGTATAGAGGCTACATTGCAGGATGACAGATTGTTTTCTAGTTGCAGGTCTTACTTGTGTCAGGCATGAGTAAATTTCCCATGATATTGTCTCTGCGATATGTTTTTTCATTATTATGAATTCAATCCTCAAGGAGGATGAAATTTGTCATCTCAAGGAGATTGTGTGACTGTTTGTAGGTATCCTTCAAGGAAGGTTTTAAATTCTATAGTCAGTCATAAATGATGAAATGTATTTCCAGATCTGATAAATTTGTGAATGAATCAAATAGTGCATTAATATCAGGTATTGGTGCATGAATATCTTGTTTAAGGAAAACAAATTTGCATCTATGATTCATATTTGTAGTTCTGTCTATGACTCTATTGCCCAATGAACAAGGCACTGGTCTTGCAAGTTTTGGGGATGGTTTTAGATTAACATTTTAAAAGACAAATCTATTTCCCTTTATGTGTAGGGGTGTGTGTTCCATTCTTTCCAAGCTCTGTTTCATCCTATTGTTTGTACAGATCTAGCCAATCTGTAATGTTTCCTAACCTGTTGAGCTTGTGAAATGATCTATCTGTTTAATGTTGATGCAGTCATGTGTCTGTAATTGTTGTATTTAGTGCATCAAAAGGGTGTCCCCCCCTAGGTCTAGCAGAACCTGAAGTGTAGGAGGATCAATTAGGGTCCTATGTTATGTTGTCCAAGCCCTGATGTGTTTTGTAGACTGAAATTGGCCATTTCATAGAAAGATTTGCAGGTGTTCTTGGGTTATCACTTTTGGTGAACAACAGGGATATCCAATGAAGGACGGTCCAATCTTGAAGCCTAACACATAAGTCATACAAGATATATGAATAACCGGTAACAAGATGCCAGAAACATCATTTCAACAATTAATTGGCATCTTGTGGTTTGATTTAACCTCTCAAAATAATTTTTTCATATATTTTGAGTCACTCTACAATAAGTGTGTTGCTAAATTTTATCAGCCATTGGCTTCAAAATGTTTTTATCAATGCCAATTATATGCTTAATTTTTCTATGAAAAATTCTAGGAGGTATTAATATTGTTGCATGTACTTGGCTTGAATTAAGTACATTCATTTGATCATTGATTAGCACTTCTTCTTGGTTTGCATTTGATTCATTTGATCCATGAAATTGAGTTGGTGTAGATGGTGTACCTTCTCCTCCTAATTTTGTCATTTCATGTAGTCCTTTCATGTGTTCCCTTTGCCTTTCCATTACTACCTCTTGTGATTAAATGGTTCCTCACTTGTTCCTTCACATTGTGATTATGAATTGTTCTAAATAACATCATATATACTAGTAAATATTATACAAATTAAACCAAAAAAAATCATTAAACTATGGTCCAAATCAATGAATTTGGCAATCAAAAGCATAAATGAAACAAAAAAAAAACATTGAAAATATTGAACATATCCTTTCTCTTCCTTTCTATCTGTTATCCTCTCTTAAAAACAACCTAGCAAATCATGCCAGAAATGGTGATAACCTTGTTTTGCATGAAGCGATAATCATGCTCATCATGGAATATGCTAAGGATCATGGGGTTAAGCCCTCCTAGTAGTTAAAACCCCTACCTCTCCAACCAACACCGAGGTTCATTATGTGTCTAATATGGAGATAGACGAAGAAGAATCTGGTAGGGCTATGGACTGATGGGACCTTAATATCTAAGATGATTTATAATATCATCATTCTCAGGAGGAGGGCCCCCAATAGAATATTACACCTAGCACTAGAAGTAGTAGAAGAAACAAACACCCCAAATGGGCTGTCAGTAAGTATAAAACTCCCAACCCCAAGTTATAGGGTTTTGGTCCTTCAAATACAAAGAAGTCTAAAATTGGAAAATGATGAAGTTAACATATGTATATCCAATGAAGGATGGCCCGAACTTGCATCCTAACACATAAGCCATACAAG